>NW_004444087.1:2393803-2401320 GCF_000243295.1 Trichechus manatus latirostris
CAGCACTGTTCACAATAGCAAAAAGATGGAAACAACCTAGGTGCCCATTAACGGAAGAATGGATAAACAAATTATGGTATATTCACACAATGGAATACTATGCAACGATAAAGAACAATGATGAATCCGTGAAACATAACATGGAGGAAGCTGGAGGGCATTATGCTGAGTGAATTTAGTCGGTCACAGAAGGACAAATATTGTATAAGACCACTATTATAAGAACTCAAGAAAAGGTTTACACACAGAACAAAACATTCTTTGATGGTTATGAGGGTGGGGAGGGAGAGTGAGCATTATTTACTAACTAGATAGTAGACAAGAATTTTCTTAGGTGAAGGGAAGGACAGCACATGCTACAGGGGAAGACAGTACAACTGGACTAAACTAAAGCTAAGAAGTTTCCTGAATACAGTCAAACACTTTGAGGGACAGAGTAGCAGGGGTAGGGGTCTGGGGACCATGGTTTCAGGGGACATCTAGGTCAATTGGTGTAACAAAGTTTATTAAGAAGATGTTCTGCGTCCGACATTGGTGAGTGGCATCTGGGGTCTTAAAAGCTAGCAAGCGGCCATTAAAGATGTATCATTTGGTCCCAACCACCTGGAGTAAAGGAGAATGAGAACACCAAAGTATATGCCAAAGAGACAGAAAGGGCCACAGAAACCAGAGACTTCATCAGCCTGAGACCAGAAGAACTAGATGGTGCCCGGCTACCACCAATGACCACCCTGACAGGGAAACACAGCAGAGAGTCCCTGATGGAGCAGGAGAAAGGTGTGGTGCAGAACTCAAATTCTAGTAAAAAGACCAGATGTAATGGTATGACTTAGACTGGAGAAGCCCCAGAAAGCATGACCCCTGGACTCTCTGTCAATCCAGAACTAAAACAATACCCGAGGCCAGCTCTTCAGACAAAGATTGGACTGGGCTGTGGGACATAAAATGATACTTGCGAAGAGTGTGCTTCTTAGCTCAAGTAGATACTTGAGACTAAATGGGCAGCTTCTGTCCAGAGGTGAGATGAGAAGGCAGAGAGGGTTAGGAGCTAATTGAATGGACATGGGAAATCAGGGGTGGAAAGGAGGAGTGTGCTGTCACAGAATAGGGAGAGCAGTTAGGATCATATAACAATGTCTGTATAAATTTTTGTATGAGAGACTAACTTGAAATGTAAACTTTCACTTAAGCTACAACAATAAACAAAACAAAACAAAAAAGAATTCAGCCTTGGAAACCCTGTGGGGCCTTCCCTGTCCTGTAGGGTCGCTATGAGTCAGAATCAACTTGATGGCAATGGGTTTGGTTTGGTTTCAGGTTTGATTTTGATCCTAAATATTGTTCTCTTGACAGCTTGTAATTATTTTCTGTTATTGCATCGTTGAGAGTGTGGACACGGATGGTATCGGTTTTAAATGGACCCAAAAATTTAAACTTCAAGCCTATCTAGAGATGTAATTACAGGGCGGTCTTCTGACCGAAGAAGCTAATGTTGTATGATGGACCTAGTGCTTAGCACACATTCTCCGAAGGGCAGTGTCATCCCTTAAAGACAGCTGCTCTTTCATGCTATAACCATTATCAAAACCTGAAACCAAATCAGTTGCTGTGGAGTTGATCCCGACTCATAATGACCCTATTGGACAGAGTAAAACTGCCCCATAGGGTTTCCAAAGAGTGGCTGGTGGATTCAAACTGCTGACCTTTTGGTTAGCAGCTGAACACTTAACCACTGTGACACCAGAGCACTGTAACCATTATAGTTGGTATTTAAACCAAAGAAGTGGAGTCCTCTTTGCGTCTTCCATCACAGGGCCAGGACAAAGTAGGTGCTTAGTGTCAATGAATTGCCCTTTTAGAGTGAGCAGAGTATGAATGGTAGTCACTGCCATGTGATGGCTTAGTCTCTCTCAATGTTTCTTTTGTCTGTCTCTACCTTAGGCTATACTATGTTGACTCCGCCTTCTGTCTCTACTTTAGGGTAAATGTTCAGGTGTAATCACATACATTTGGTTTGACTGAATGGAAAACATAATTTGCATGTCTATATTGGGTCAGCTGACTGAGTGAGTTTAAGACTTGAGCTTTGGAAGCATAGCATTCACAGGCCAGAAAGGAGCACCGTTAATCTCGGGCATGTTTGAAGGCAGAGAGAAAGTAGCTGGAGAGCAGCACATCCAGGTGTTCAGGAGGCCAAGGGGAAGAAACTCTCCTGACCTCTGCTTTCTTAGAAAGGCAGAGGCTGAGAAGACAGCAGCTGTCTCTGAACTTTGACATCTGTTTTACAGTCTGGCCAAAAAGCACTGGTGCCATCTTTGTCCAGCGGCCCTATTGTATAAGACCGCAGCAGCAAAGACCAACCTTCATGAACGTTCACTGCTGTTAACCAGCACACCCAGGCCTTAGGTAGTGAAATAACTACTCAGATTGAGCCTGAAATAAGTACTCAGATTGAGCCTGAGCAGAACACTAAACCCCAGGAACACACAGACTTGGCACATGTGTGTCCTGTGAGGTGCTGATGTGCACATTAACTTGGGGAAGAATACCAGTGATCATGCATGGGCTGGACTGTTTGAGCTCACGAGCACCTGTTTGGAGCAGTAAAATAGGGGTTCCTTCCATGTCTGGAGCACGACCAGGCTAGATGTTAGTCCACCCCAGTTGTTCAGAGCCTGGCGTGTTGCTTTGTGCTATGCGTACAGTGGTGAGTGGAAGAGACATAGTCATGTGTCCTGGAGCTTCTCTGCCAAATTGGCTCCTGTGGGGACAGGAAATACAAAGGAGAGGCAGGGCAGGAGATGGAACATCTTCTAGTTAAGTCCCTTGGAGGACAGGGAGCCCTTGCTAACCGGATGGAGGCCATCAAGACCATCTACAGGATGTATGATGACATTCATCTGGACTGGTGTTTTTGTAGTTAGTTGCTGTTGAGTTGGCTCCATCTCATGGCAACCCCGTGTACAACAGAAGAAATGTTGCCTGGTTCCACATCATCTTCATGATCATTGGTGTGCTCGAGTCCATTGTTGTGGCCACTGTGTATTTTGAGTGCCTTCCAACATAGGGGGCTTATCTTCCAGCACTATACTAGACAATATTCTGTTGTGATCCCTAGGGTTTTCAGTGGCCAACTTTTGGAAGTAGAATATCTTGGGGCCAAAATGGGCAATTCGGATTGCTGGAACATTTGCAGCAGAGCACTTAAATGCTCACAGTTGGTTAAGGTGAACATACCAAAAAATCCAAACCCATTGCCATTGAGTAGATTCTGACTCATAGTGACGCTATAGGACGGAGTAGAACTACCCCATAGAGTTTCCAAGCTGTAATCTTTACAGAAGCAGACTACCACATCTTTCACCCCCAAAATGGCTGCGGGGTTCAAATATCGACCTTTTGATTAGCCACCGCTTAACCACCACTCCACCAGGGCTCCAAGGTGAGCATACTCCATGGTTATTTGGAAAACACCATGTGAGGCAAATTGCATTAATTTTCAAGGTAAAATTTACTATTATTACTATTTTCTGCTCCCCATTTTCCCCTCTCCCCAGCCTCTGGTAGCCACTAATAAATAGAACATGCATTTGCCTGTTCTAGATATTTCATAAAAGTGAGATCACACAATATTTGCCCTTTTGTGTCTGGCTTCTTTCACTTAGCATCATGTTTTCAAGGTTCATCCATGTGGTAGCAGGTATCAGGACTTAATTTCTCTTTATGGCAGAATAATACCTCATTGTATATACAGACCATATTTTGTTTATCAAGATAAAATTTTGTTCATCTTTGTAGACAAGATACGTAGTGTTCCAAGTGAAAGATTTGACATTTACTGTATAAGAAAAGGAAGTAATTATTTAAAGTCTCACCCACCTTCCAATTTCCATTGCAGGTAAAAGGAAATCACCACGTTAGTGTTTGTTTTTGGGATTTTTATAATCCTTATTAAAACCTATTGCTGTTGAGTCGATTCCAACTCATAGCAATCCCATGTTGCATAATAGAGCTACCCCATAGGGTTTCCAAGGCTGTAATCTTTACAGAAGCAGACTGCCACGTCATTCTCCAGTGGAGCAGCTGGTGGGTTCTCGCTGCTGACCTTTCTGTTCATAACTGAGCGCTTAACCACTGCGCCACCAGGGCCCCTTATAATCCCTATTAGCCAATAATAAATTTGATGATATGCTGTCTCAGCATTTTTAAGCTGTGTTTTCTGCTGATCCTGAGTCTGTATTTACAAATTCTTGTCACAAGAAATGGCCAATAAATGTTTATATTTTTATCATTGTTTTTGCAAGGAAAGGAAGTTCCATAATTTTAGCTTTAGGATGGGGAAAGGAAATGTTTTTTCCTAGGGTTCTGATGATGCAACAGATGTAGCTTGAAAACTATGAAGGGGAAAAGGAGGAGAGACTCCCTGAGTGATTGTTGCTCTTGGGTCCTGGAGAGTCAATTTTGACTCATAGTGACCCTATACGACAGAGTAGAACCGCCACATAGGGTTTCCTAGGCTCTTATCTTTATGAGAGCATATCTCCAGGTCTTTCTCATGCAGAGTTACTGCGTGGGTTCAGACCGCCAACCTTTTGCTTAGCAGCCCAGCTATTACCTGGTCAGAAATGAGAAACAGAAAATTGGTTATCTGCCTTCTTATCAGTGCATAATAAAACCGTGTTTTTAAACAAAGCAGAATGCATTAGATAAGCAGAAGTTTCACTAGAAGCCATCATCTTGGGAGGCCAAGTCAACAAATACCTAGTAAGTCTTTGTTTATATGCTGAAGCTGAGAAGGTGGGGAAGACAGCTGCTGCCTGGAAGGAACAATACTACCTCCTGTTTGTCTAGGGAGCTTTTGTTTTGTTTTTAAAGCACTTTCCCTGTTAGCTCATTTGGTCGGTTGGGTTGGGTGCTTTACTCTTGTGGGAGGGCTTTCAATTTTTTAGCCTCATGTTTGCATGTGTAGGGATTTCAGCCAGTGATTCTTTTGTCCTCTCGTTTCCCATTTCCCCTTTCCTGGTAGGTGGAGAGAGGGCCATGCAGGTTCTCTCTTCTGGAGCTGCCTACCTGCGTGCGGCCTCTTCCTGCCTAGAGCAACTCAATACCAAGGAGACGTTTCATATGAGGGGCAGCCACAGTGAGCTCCCCAATCTAAGAGCTGCTTTGGCAAAGGCTTGGAACTGAAGGAAAGCTGGCTGTGGTGTAGCTGTTGTTGGATGCCATGGAGTTGATTCTGACTCCTAGCAGCCCCATGTGACAGCGTAGAACTGCCCCATGGGGTTTTCATGACTGTGATCTTTACGGGAGTGGCTCACAAAGTCACTGGAGAGTTCAAACTTCCAACTTTTCAGTTAGCAGCCGAGCACTTAACCGTTGCACCACCAGGGATCCTTCCCTTTACCTAATGGAATGAATATATGTTTATATTCAGTTAAGTGTCTGCTGTCTTCGAGAGCACGGGAAACCAAAGCTTATGAGGCTGGGGCAAAGCAGCTTGAGGTATTAAATAAACCTCATTGCTGTCGAGTGAGTTCCGACTCTTAGTGAAGGACAGAGTAGAACTGCTCCACAGGGGTGCCAGGTAGTAACTGGTGGATTCAAACTGCTGACCTTTTGGTTAGCAGCCAAGCTCTTAACCACTGTGCCGCCAGGGCTCCCCCCAGGATATTTAATAGGATTCCAGAAGAAAATCCACTCAGCCCCAGCCACTTTTTCAACTTTCTTTACCTCCATCCCCTCAGACATAGATTGAAAGCAGCATCCACCTGTCGAACTCTAGCTGTGATCTGGGAAGACAGACTGGTTCTCAATAAAGTGGGAATGGTATCAAGAAAAATTGACATGGACTACTTCTGAGAAAAATTGGTTGGTAGAAAGCTAAGCATGAGAAAGCGGAAGAGAAACAGCATGCTACTCTCAATGTAGCATGCAAAAGACAGATGAAAAACCCAGTCTGGAAAAAAAGGTATACCATGCAACAGAAACAGATTACCTAACAGTCCTTTATATTGTACGAGAATAATAAGCATATAGGCTATTACAAAACAGGAGCCAAGAATATGATAATGAGATGAGATGAAAAGAGAAACTGCAGTTACTCAAATAAAACCCAGACATTACCATTGTGGATCTATGACATTGACACAATACCATTGTGTTATCTGTGTTCAAATAGGAATGACCTATTTGAACAGAGGGACATCTGTTTCTTTGGCCACCTGCTAAACTGAGGTGTTCAAGAGCAGTAATAGTTTGATACATTTTCCTTTCCCTGGTGTTTAGCATATGCCCTGCACATCATGGGAGTAGAAGAGGACTTGAGGGGTTAAGGAAGGTAGGCACCTACAACAAGTTTGGTAAACTGTTCTTTGGCTTCCCGTCCAGCTGCCTCCTTGATACCATACAACAGTATTGAGTACTTTTACATGTGTGTAAAACCCCCTTTCACAGTTATTTTGTTTGGTAATTGTGGCAGTTTTCACCATAACTGGAGAAAGGCAAGGCAGGGATTATATTTCAGATGAGAAAACTGAGGTAATCTACCCTTTGGTAACACACTGCTTTCCCTATTGGAAAATTGATGTCACAATACTTGGTGACAGTGGACTATGTTGATTTACTTAGGCTCATCTTTTTTAAAAATGGGAGGATCACTTAAGTAGTGATATTTCCAGTAGTTGCTTATAGTTTTTCCTGTTCTGTAAGGTCAGTAGTAGATTTATGAACTCAGGCGTCGTGTACCACCGCCCATCTGTCAGTCTGTCATACTGTGGTGGCTTGTGTGTTGCTGTAACGCTGGAAGCTATGCCACCAGTATTTCAGATGCCAGCAGGTCACCCATGGTGGACAAGTTTTATCAGAGCTTCCAGACTAAGACAGACTAGTAGTTAGGCCTGCAGATCTACTTCTGAAAATTAGCCATGAAAACCTCTGGATCACAACAGAATATTGTCTGACTTGCATGCTTGGGACACGTCATCAGGAGGGAGCCATTGCTAGAGGAGGATATTGTGTTTGGTGAAGTAGAGGACCAGCAAGGGCTAGAGAGATCCTTGGTAAGATGGAGTAGCACAGTAACCACAACAGTGGACTTGTTGTGAGGATGATGCAGGACTGGACAACGTTTTGTTCTGTTGTACATAAAGTCACCATGAGTTGGAGTCAACTTAACGGCAGCTGTCTGTTCAGCACAGTGTAATAATTGTTACAAGTGAACATCACAACAGCTAAATCTCATATAGGGAACAGTGCAAAACTCCGTGAGGGAAACACACACACACACACACAGTGCAGAACAGTTTGTGTACTGTGAGTGATCCTGTTTTTTGGTAAAAATAATGTCACCATATCCAGAAAAAATATTGGAAGACTAACAAAATTTTTTTAAAAATTTTTTTAATTGTACTTTTAGATGAAGATTTACAGAACAAATAGTTTCTCATTAAACAGTTAGTACACATATTGTTTTATGACATTGGTTAACAACCCCACGACATGTCAATACTCTCCCTTCT
>NW_004444087.1:2401635-2501237 GCF_000243295.1 Trichechus manatus latirostris
CTGTTTTTTCCTCATTTTTGTCTGCTTTTTGCTTCAACTCTTGGATAATTCTGAATATTAGAGATTTGAATTCCCTATCAGTTGGGTCTAGTGCCGTTTCTTCTACTGGAAGGTCATCTGGTGTTTTTTTTTTTTTTTTTTTTGGACGCCTGCTGGAACCATCCTGTCCTGTTTTTGTAAATCTTTTGATATTGTCTGCTGTCTTCGGGGCATTCAGTGGTTATTTTCCTCGTTTTATGGATTGTAGATGTATTTGTTTCTTCGTGCTTTTTTGTTTTATTTGGTTATATCTGAGCAGGCAGGCTGTGCATTCTGTGTTGTTTGCTCATCTGTTGGCATAATACTTTTCACCTCCTTCTCCAATGGGGACAGTCAGTCACTCAGTTTTGGTACAGCAGGACAGGTCCAGCTGAAGGGGAGTTGCTTGGATGGGTTGTTTGTGGCACGTACCAGGGCTGACAGTGTGAAACAGTGCAGGGCAGGTTCCAGTAGGCTGTGCCTGTGCTGCTTGGGAGTGTTATGTTCAGCACACGGTGCAGGTAGGCAGGAAGGAGGAGGTAGATTGTGATGTGTGGATCTAAGAGGGGTATGGGAAATATGAGAGAGAGGAACAGGAGCCAAAAACATACACAAACAAAAAAGAGTGCTAAGGGAGCTTGCTATTGGAGTGAAGAGATGAGAGACTGAGAAATGGGTAAAAATAAAAATGAGAAGAAAAAAAAAAGAAAAAGGGCAAAAGAAGAAAATGAATAAATTGAGAAACTGGAAATGAAGACAAAAAGGGAATAAGAGAGAGAAGAAAACAAAACAGAAACAAAAAAACAAAAACAAAAGAAAAGAAAAAAAGAATAGAAATGCCCCCAGGATGTCCCTGTGCATGTGTGCAGAGTAAGGAAGTAGCTTCCAAGCCGCATGGTACTGCCCAGCTAGAAGGGGCTCCCAAGCCGAGAAAAGAAAAAGAAAACGAACAAACAGATCAAAGCAGAACAAATCAGAGCAAACAAACATAAAAGCCCCGGTGATCCCACCAGCTTGGCAGCCCGGGCCGGGAAGCAGTTTCACAGTCGAGCGGTGTTTCTCAGCCTTTCAGGAAGAAGCAAAGATGGTGCACGGAGCCAGGTATTTGAGCGAAAGGATGGGGAGGTGGTGAGAGAGAAGGAAGAAATCTAAAGCAGAGAAAAGCAGCACCAGCAGCCAACAAAAGGCACTCAGGGAGCCGGCCAGTGTGGGCGGATGGAATCCAAGCGACACGGGGATGAAGCTGGTGCTTCCTCGCCAAGAGACTGTGGCTACAGGAAGCAGAGGAGGCTAAGTGGGGGGTGAAGAAGGTTGGGGGGTGGGAAAGCATATATCACTGGTTACTGGTTTGTTCTTTCTCCTGCTGGCAGCTCCGTGAAGCTGCTTTCTCATATCCTCTGTTCGTTTATCTCTGATAGGAGTCCAAGATGGTGGATCCGTGCTGCAGTAGCTGATAGGGGACCTTTATATGTATCTCTCCTCTCTCTCTGTTCTCTGTCAGTTTCTTATTTGATTCGGTGCTTGGCTGAGTTCTCTGTCTCTTCATTTGATGCTTAGGGTTTCAGGATTGACGTGTGACTCTGTTTGACTTAGTTTTTCTGATCTTTACTGCAGAGAGATGGCATGGTGCTTCTGACTATAGCGCCATGTTGCCCAGAAGTCAAGAGTAACAAAATATTAACAGTGTTTATTTCCAGGTGATACAGTTATGGTTTTTTTAAAATGTATTTTCTACAGTAAACATTATTTTATAGACTAACTTGGTAATAGTAATTTTATAGTATGACTCCTTGGGAATATAATTTAACTATCAGGTAGTGATATTTAAAGCATTTTCCCCATATTTAATTTCTCTGCAGTTAACAAGTAGTTTTCATTTGGAATTGTAGGTGTTTTAACTTAATTAGTGAGTTGAATCTTGCTTTCAATTTTTTGTAATCTTGAATATTTTCAGAATGTGGAAATTTTTGCCAAGGAGACCACAGCATAGTCAGCGTTTTTTTTTTTAAATTGGAAACTTGTGTTTTTAATTCTTGGTAACTTAAAAAAAAAAAGAAAAGCCACCAAGTTGCCTGAGCTGTTTTTCCTATTATCTGGCACAAATTGAGACCCTGGTGGTGCAGTGGTTAAGAGCTTGGCAGCCAACCAAGAGGTTGGCAGTTCAAGTCCACCAGCTGCTCTTGGAAACACCATGGGACAGTTCTACTCTTTCCTGTAGGAACCCTGTGAATTCCGACTTGATGGCATTGGGTTTGGTTTTTTGGTTTGGTATGTATTGGCAGTTAATGTCTTAGGAGTAGGGAGAATATTTTAAATGTAGGCATTTTTGAAGTAGATTAAAAGACTTAAGTCTTGAGCCTTCTACAGAAACCTTGCCCAATGTTTTTGTAGTTCATTAGTGATGTATTTTAATATATATATATATTTATTTCCTCTTGTTAAACTTTTATAATTAATATTCAGATGATTGTTTCCTTGAATATGACTTTTTTTCTGAATAGTTGTAGACATTGATCTTGTCATCTAACCTATTTTATATGAAGGAAGTGATCCAAAAGGAAACCACTTAGTACACAATGATAGAGACCATCACAAATAACTACCAACTAGAGTGTCTGAGGGTGTGTTAGGGGCTGAGAAATGTTATCTCCTGCCCAGAGGCATTCTTTTTCATTCTAGGACAAGTCAAGAATGCCAACTATTAATAAAATAATTCAGTGATGTTCTGGAGATTCTAGTCAGTTAAACAAAAGAAAAAAGAAATGAGGTGTATTTAGTGGAAAAGAAGGGACAAAATTAACGTTATGAGTAGAAAGTCCAATATATCAGCCAAAAAGTTCCGGGAGGTAGCTGAATACAAAATAAATGCGTGTGTGTTTATGCATGCACACGCATACATGTGTGCACACACTTTTCTATAATAAATATTTTATTCATAACAGCAAAAAAGGATAAAATACCTAGAAATAAGCAAGAAGTGAGTCAAACCTACATGATGAAAGCTGTACATCTTTACTGAGAAATGTAACAAGACTGGAAAAAATGACTTTAGTTGTTTTTGTTGTTTGAGTGGGAAGTCTGGATATTGTAGTGCCAGTCCTCCACAAAAATAGTTGAGTTCAACACAATGCTACTCAAATCCTAACGTATTTTTCTTGACAGAATGATTTTAAGGTTCCCTTGATGAATAAATGTGTGATAATGGCTAATAAAATTCTGAAAAAGTGCAATGTGTGTGGAACAGTTATCATGAAAAATATTAAAGTCTTATAAAGCTACAGTGATTAAAGCAGGGCCCAGAAATAGACAGTGGATTGGTGAAATAGAATAGAGTCCCCAACAGACACGTGTGTACTTGGGACTTTACAGTGTTATTAAGGAGACCTTTCAAAACAGTGGGAAAAAGATGAATAAGTAAATAGTGCTGTGAAAATGGCTAATCAATCGATTGGGGAAAAAAATAAGAGCTAGATCCCTTTCTAATACAATAATAAATTATCTATAGATGAATGATGAAAAATATTAAAATGTACATCTTAAAAGTACTAGGAGAGAATGCAGATGAGCATTTTCATGATCTCAGGATGAGGGGAGGCCTTTTTAAAATATGGCACCAAAGACAGAAATGTCAAAGGAAAAAATGGATCTCTTTGACTCCATAACAATTTTTTAAATTCTGCATGGCAAAAAGGAGCCTGAACAGACTGGGAAATAGTATTTACAATATAGGACAAAAAGTCGATGTCCTTAATCTTCTAATACTCATCTGTCTACGCTAACTTCCAAGTTTATATGTCTTTATTGTTGTTGTTGATACGTGCCGTAGAATTGATTCTGACTTATAGTGACCACCTATGACACAGTAGCACTACCGTCATAGGGTTTCCTAAGCTGTAATCTTTATGGGAGCAGACTGCTTGGTCTTTTTCCTGCGGAGCCATTGGATGAGTTTGAACCGTGTACCTTTCTGTTAGCAGCCAAGCACTTAACCATTGTGCCACCAGGGCTCCTTTTATGTATCTAGCCCTGCATATATATTTATTACTTTTTTAGAAGATAAAAACTTAAAAAACGTAACTTTGCTCCTTTGTTTCTTTAAGTAATTTTACCGCACGTCCCTTGTCCATCAAGATCATTCATTTGCATTGCATTGTATAGGTGTTAGCGTACAGTTTGCACTTCATTTTGTCCACAACATGCTTTTAAAATTGTTGTAGTTGAGTTTGTTTGTCTAGCCAACTAGAATGCAAGATCCTTTGAAACTCTGTGTTACATTTTGATTTTCTCTCGAGCTTGTAACAGTGTCTTCTTAAGTGTTTATTGAATTGTTCTAATTCTTTTGAGAAATGACTGGCCTCTTCCAAAACAGTTTTGTCGCTCTAAATCTGCAGACATTTTTTATTAGCATGACTGAAAGACCAAAGAATAGTTGCCTGATTCCTTAGATTCTCATTTCTTCTTTGTCATCTTTCTGTCCCTGTTACCTTCCCTTATGCCATACCATCAAAAAGTCTTTAATTTGAACTGATAGTAGTCATAGTCTCAAAACAAGCTCAGCCCTTACTGCTATCAGTTATTCAGTTAGAAGAGTAGCTTCTTTATATAAATAGCTCCCGCTTTCCTCTGTGCAGTTACAGCAAAGTGGGTCACTTGGTTGATTTATATTTTTTAATAGTGGGGAGGAAGGACTCCTCAGTGTGCTGGCCTGTCCCCGGGTTGTATGCTGTTCTGTGTGCTTCAGGAAGTGTGGTGAGAGGCCCCTCCAACAAAGCCTGCCATAGATGCCCAAGACCCAACTTTTTTTGTTACAAATAATGTATGAATAGTGACTGAGGATTAAAATTACTTTTTTCAAGGCCACAGTAGTGGTTGGTCACTGTAGTGTCCCTGAAAGACTTATTGTCTCTAATCTCTTAAGCTATATTGAATTCTAGTCAATGTGAGGTCAGGGACTGGGCATGAGGAACTCTGGTAATAAATTCATGTGGCATCTTTTAGGGGTGGTTTTAGCAAACCATCTTGGGGGTTGGAAGGGTTGAGGTTGTTAATTTTGTTCAACTCCTTGCAAGTTACTGTCTTTAATCAGTACACAGTGGGCAAGTGCTTGGCTGCCGCCCAGAAGGTCGGCAGTTCGAACCTATCAGCCACTCCATAGGAGGAGGATGTGGCAGTCTGCTTCTGTAAAGATTACAACCTGGAAATCCTATGGGGCAGTTCTACTCTGTCCTATAGGGTCACTATGAGTCAGAATCAACTTGACAACAATGACTTCTTGGTTTTAGGGTTTGAGTAAAGAGACCTGGTGATGCAAAGGTTAAGCACTCGACCGTTAACCAAAAAGTGTGGTGGTTTGAACCTACCCAGCAGCTCTGCAGAAGAAAGACCTAGCATAAAGATTACAGCCTAGGAAGCCCAATACAGCAGTGCTTCTGTCACGTAGGGTTGCTATGGGTCGGAATCAACTTGACGGCACACAACAACAATAGGATTTGAGTGAAGAGGAGAGAGAGAGAGAGATTTATCTCAAGGAAATGGCTCATGCAGTTGTTAGAGGCTGGCAAGTCCCAAGTCCATGGGTCAGGCATCAGGCTGGAGGCTTCTCCTGACTCACATATCTGCAGGGGCTGACAAATCCCAAGATCGGCAGGGAAGACAGCAGGCTGCTGGATCACAGGCTGCAGAGGCTGACAAATCCCAAGATCGATGCAGGATCCAGAGCGACCAAAAGCCAGCAAGCTTTGGCAGAATGTCCATATATATTGGATGCAGGCCATACCCCTGAGGAAACTCCCCTTGCAGCTGATTGGCTGGTCACATCAGATCACATCATGGAGGTGATTACATTTTATCACAAAATGGAGGGTAACTGCCTCATTACATAACTGCCAAATTATATCATTACATAACTGCCAAACCACTGAGAATCATGGCCCAGTCAAGTCGACACATAACCTTACCCATCACAAGAACCCTTTTAAGAGGTATCTTAGATTTGAGAGGCAAGAATGTGCCACATCTAAGGCCCACATAATTCGGGGTTACAATTCTTGGTAACTGGACAGTCTGTGGATACTAGTTCCAACAGATGGATTGTCTTAAGCCCTTTATAGTGCTATATATGTTCAGCTGGTTGGAGGACAACTTTCTGCTGTAAATGATGTAAGGGAGTGTAATGTGGAAAAATGAAGAAATTGTCCCAGTGAAATTTGGGAGATGAAACAAACAACCTACAAAGGAAGCTTCCAGCAGCAGCTCCAGAGTTCACAGATTCAGGTATAAAGCTGTAAAAACAGGGAGTGGGAAAGCTGACTAAATATATTCTAACATTTTTTAGTTAAGTTTGTCGAGAAATCTTGATGTTAGTCTGAGTCTTCTTTGTTTATGTACGTAATATATTTTTATGTAGTTGTAGTCGGCCATCCTGAAATGCCATTCCTGGCATGCAAGGCCCTGGTCTAAGCCCCCAATGTCTCTAATGCCTGGCATTCAAATATTTGTTGGATGTATGAATAAATACTTTTAGAAGTGTAAGCATCTGAAGGAATTCAGAAACCAAACTTGAATATTAATGATGTTGTGTCTTAGTTACCTGGTGCTGCTATAACAGAAATACCACAAGGGGATGGCTTTAATGAACAGAAATTTATTTTTTCATAGTTTAGGAGGCTAGAAGTCAGAAATCAGGGTGCCAACTCTAGGGGAGGGCTCTCTGTCTCTCCCTGTCAGCTCTGGGGGAAGGTCCTTGTCTCTTCAGCTTCTGTTCCTTGGCTGCTTGGCAGTCGTCATGTGGCATGGCATCTGTCTTCCCCCACATCCCACCTTCTTCTCTTCCTTGCTTGATGTGCTCCTTTTATATCTCAAAAGATACTGCTGCATTAACATAACAAAGAAAACCCATTCCCAAATGGGATTATAATCCCAGTGTAGGGGTCAGGATTTACAACATGTATTTTTGGAGGATGCAATTCAATCCATAACATCTTGTAAACAAAGTATTTTTCATTCTTTAGTAACATGAAGGTCAGGATTATACTGAGCAGGGATATGGCCTAGCCTTGGGTTTCCTGGAACTAGCATTTTTCTGGTAGACTTGCCAAAGGAAGAAAAATTGCTTACCTGGCAACATTTACTGCTGTATTACTAGAGTGGAAGGAGAGTGGAACAGAGGGCTCAGAAAATAGAAGAACTGGAGGAATGTCCATTGTCTGTTGGGAAATTGTTCAGGGGTAAATTGTTTTGCTTGGGGCCACCCAGGGAGCTGTTCGGGAGTAGCTAGCCTTGTTTCCTTATATAGAATCATTCATACAAATTTGGGAGTTTTATGAGTAGGGGACAAAAGCTAGTCTCTATTCATTATTCTGTATAACTAAAACCACGTGGGTATAATTTCTCACTCCCATCAGCTGGAGACAGGCGTCCATTTTCTCACAGTATCTCTGTTTACTACTAAAGGGAGTACTGGTTGGTTAGTTCATTCACATGCTCTTTCTGTATGGGTCAGCACAAACCCTGGGCACCTAGCCACAGGAAGAAACGTGTATTCTCACTATTGGAAGAAGATAGAGGGCCGCTCTTCTCTGAAGTAAGGCTGGAGTCGGAGGCTGGTGTGATTTCTCAGTATGTCTTTGTAGGACATCTGTAATCTAAGAATCTTCACAAAAGTTCTTAAGCCAATAATAAGCAGAACATTAATCAGAAAATCATTGATAGAGTTAGCATCTTTCTCTGATAAAGTTTTTGTAAAATGTGAGTGATTCTAAGAAGTTTTTTCTGTGTTGATGAAAACGTGCCTCTGATTTCACCTTGATGAGGTAAAAGGATGAGGCCACAGTGGTGGATTAGCCAGGAGATGGGAACTGATTCATGGGAGCAGTTCTGGAAGAGAAACAGGAGATTTTTGTCATTTTCATACTCTGCTTCACATCACAGGGGCTTTTTTTTTTTTTTTTTTAACTTTTTATAAAAATAAGAACCTTAAATGGAACAGCCAGAACGGAGATAATGACAATGTTCACGCATTGTGAAGAATGTAACCAACCACTGAACAACTTGTGTAGAAATTATTGAATGTGAACCTAAACTGCTGTGTAAACCTTCACCAGAAACACAGTAAAATATTATTTAAAACACACACACAATTAACAGCCTTACGGAGATAAAGTCTATATACCATACAGTTGACCTATTAAAAGTGTATAATTCAATGGTTTTTAGTATATTCACAGGTAAGTGCAACCATTTTTATCACCCCAAAAAGAAACCCTCTCCCCACTTTGCTCCCACCCACCTACTAATCTACATTCTGTCTCTATAAATTTGCCTATACTGAATATTTCTTGTAATGGAATCAAACAATATGTGGTCTTTTGTGACTGGCTTCTTTCAAACAGCATAATGTTTTTGAAGTTCATGTTGTAGTATGTATCTTTATTTTTTTTTTATTGCCATGTAATATTCCTTGTATAGATAATATCACAATTTCTTTATCCATTCATCAGTCGATGGACATTTGGGTTGTTTCCACCTTTGGGGTATTATGAATAATTAATGTGTAAGTTTTATGTAGACATACTTTTTTAGTTCTTTTGGGCATATACTTAGGAGTGGAATTGCTGGGTCATAATGTCAGCCTGTGTTTAACCCAAAGAACTGCCAGATTGTTTTCTAAAGCAGCTGTACCATTTTACATTTTCACTAACAGTATGTGGGTATTCCAATAACACTTGTTAGTATCTGTCTTTTTGATAATAGCCATCCTTTGTGGTTTTACTTTGCATTTCACGAATGAATAGTGATGTTGAGAATTTTTTCATGTACTTATTGGTCATTTTTATATCTTCTTTGGAGAAATGTGTATTTAAGTCCTTTGCCCATTTGTTTAAATAATATTTTAATTGTGTTTTTGGTGAAGGTTTACAGAACAGTTTAGATTTGCACTGAACAATTTCTACACAAGTTGTTCTGTGACATTGGTTACATTTTTCACAATATATGGGCATTCTCATTATTTCCATTCTGGTTGTTCCATTTCCGTTCATCTAGTTTCCTTGCTCCCTTACATTCTCATCTTTGTTTTAGTTGTTTACCATTTGGTCTCATATAGGCAATTTTTTTAAAGACGTACAGTACTTATGGGTGATATTCATTATATTTTGAGCCAGTCTGTTACTTAGCTACAAAGGTGACCTCAGGGGTTAGTTTTGATTCAAGGTTTGAAGGGTGTCTCAGGGCAATAGTCTCGGGGAGTCCTCTAGTCTCAACCAGTCCAGTAGGTTCTTTTTTTGTTTTGTTTGTTTTAATTTTAGAAATTTGAGGTTCTGTTCCTCATCTTTACCCATCTTTTAATTGGATTGTTTGTCCTTTTATTACTGAGACTGAGAAACTGTTTAAGAGGGCTGTTTCTGATTATTGTGTTTCTCACTTAATAATCTCACTTGTTAGTAACTGGCCACTTACACCTACACAACTTCCAATATTTCTTCTATGTTCCTTTTTCTTCCGCAGTCCTAGTACTGGAACCAGACTACTTGGTTTGGAATCTTGATGCCACTGTTCCCCAGCTCTGTGATCTTGGATAACTTGCTTTCATTTATTCAACAAACCAGTGTTTGCGTGCCACGTGGCCCAAACAGTCTGCTGTATGGAGCTTACATTCTGGGGAGTGGGGAGGTTGGGGACAAATAATAAATAAGTAAAGAAATAAATAATGTCAGGTATAAGTGTTCTGAAGAAAAAGAAAGCTGGGCAAGGAAGATTAAAAATTGCTTGGGGTGGGGTGTAGTTGTGTGCTGTTTTAAAAGGAATGGCGTCTCTGGTGAGGTGATATTTGAGCAAAAACTTGCACCAAGGGAGGGGGCAAGCCATGCTGCTGTCGGGGAAGGGGTGTTCCAGGCAGAGGCAGTAGGGACTGCAGAAGCCCGGAAGCTGGGCAGAAGCAAGTGTGCCTGGGATTGAGAAATCGCTGAAAGGCTGGTGTGGGCAGAGCCGAGTGAAAAGGGAGAGGAGTCAGGAGTCACAAGGTGATAGAGTCTTGAAGGCCATGGTAAGGATTTTGCATTTCAAACTGGGACACATTGGGAAGTTCAGTAGAGAAGTGAAATGATCTGACTTATGTTTTTAAAACGATCCCCCAGTGTACTAAACGAAGCATATAGACCAGGGGATGCCTATCTCTGTGTCTCTGCTTCTCTTTCTATAACCCAGAAGTGATTAGGTTTAGGATCCTGACCCAAAGGGGAACTCACCTGGGGGGCTATCGCCATCCTCCAGACAAGCTACACCGGTAGTTTGGGTAGGTGGTAGCAAGGGAAGCGGTAAGAAGTTGTTGATTGTGGATGTATTTCAAATTTTTTGTCATCTGGCTAGCCTCAGTTGTTTTTTGAGTTGTTTTATCTATTGTTTTTTGTTTGTTTTCTCTTAGATAATTTGTCATTGTATTATCTGAATTTTTTTTAGAACCCTGTGTATTTCTTTGTTAGGATATAAATGTGCGTTTGTCCTTCTCTTCCTTTGATATTTTTAATTTTCAAATTTCACAATCACTTGCTCTTGAGATTCCAGTTACTTCTGCATCATCAACAATTATTTATTATTTGCAGAACTAAATCCTTAGAAAAAGCATCCCTCATTATTCTTCTAGGTTTTCTTTTTTTTATCCCCCTCCAGAGTACTAAAACTGTTAGCATAGCAAGTCAAGTATTTTTCTTTTTTAGTGGAATGAGATTTTTCATCAGTTGTCTGGATAGTTGAAATCTCTTTTCCATTCATTCCTACAGCTTCCTTTGTCACTAGTGTGTTTTCTCATCTGTAAAATAGGGATAATAATTGTAGCTATCTCAGGATTACTCTAAGAGTTGAATGAATTAGTGTGTACCAGACTAGTACCTGGCACACAGTAAATGTTCAGTTCTACTGATACGTATAGATCTAATTTACTCATGTTAACCATCACATTACTTACCATAATTTGTAATCCACTCCCCTCCTAATGGATATGTAGCTTGGTTGTCTTCTGTTTTCTCTGTTACAAATGGTGATGTCTTGTGTTTCCCCATCCATGTCCCCCAGCACACTGGAGCCCAGGTTTCCTGGGGTGTATGCTGAGTACAATTGTTGGGTCAGAGGGTATATGCAGTTTCAACTTGACAAATATTGCTTCTCATGGCATGTCTCAGTTAACAAGACTAGTAAACGGAACTGGAAAACTCTATTCCTTATTTTAGATAAATGAAAAATTCACCGTGTATTTGAGTAGATAAATGACTGGGACTCGTTGAGTGCATGTGCCACAGCAAACAGGAGAGGAGGAATAATCCGGAAGTCATTATGCCATAGATTTGGAATGCTGAGAAACATGAACTTGAGCCTTTCCTCCCTGCGAGCCTGGCCCCCTCCAGCTCAGCTCGGCTGTGGCTGGAAAGGTCGACTCACTTGAGCAGCTTTCAGAAGTGCTCAGCCTGGGCTTCGCATCCCCACCCCCCGATCTTCTGATGAAATATTTTGAAACTCCCCAGGTGATGCTGATGGGCAACGAGGCCGAGGGGTCGGGATCTGGGGCCAGAAGACTCAGACAACCCACTTGGGAGGACTCTGAATGTAAGATACTCTTAGCTCAGGAGGAGGCCACCAAAGCTGAGTCTGCAGACTTTATAAAGGGCCAGAGAGTAAATAGTTTAGACTTTGCAGGCCAAGAGGCAGTGTCAGGGGTGTTGTGTAGCTACCGATGTAAAAGAGAAAACAAATTCCACAAATGTTTTATTGGTTAAATTCAAAATATAATCATGATCATTGAGTACAGTTTTTTGTAAAACAGGTATACTAATGAGAAGAACGGCATTTTTTTTTTTTGTGGGGGTAGGGGATGACATTTCACTTAATTTGGGTTCGAAGTTAGTGTTCCCATATCATCAAATCAATTGCAAAATATTTATCTGTAGAAAGTATTCTTAGCTCACAGGCCAGATAGAAATAGGCCATGGGCCGGATCTGACCTGCAATCCCGAGGGCTGGAGTTTGCCGACCTGCCCTGGAGATAAGCAGCCTGAGACGTCTGACTCTGAACTGGGGTGTTGAGCCCCCATCTGTGCCTGCCTGTCTCTCGCTGTCTCTGTGTCTGTCTATCTGTATCATGTGACATCACAACATTCCCTCCTACTCCTAGTACTCCTTGGACAAGGGTGGCAGGGGGAGAAACGTAGTTTTATTCTCTGGTATTGTGATAGGATAACAGAGACCCATTCATGATGCTCAGAGGTTCTGGTGTTTCCCCCTCAGTTTCAGACTGAATTGTAGGCTGTTTACAGAGCTCAGTTCTGGAGAAAAAGCACCTCAGATGACCTCAGAATAAGGGCGAGTGCTAGAACTCTGAATTTGCCAGTAAGTATAAGAAATTTCTCAGCATCTCCACTCTCTGCCGACCCTGGCGCCATACGATGAGGGCACACGTAAGGAGTTTATTGTCATCTTAACCCCCTTTGGAAAAATCTGAGAACGCCTTTGCCTTTCCTGCCTGGATAAGCCAGTGACCCCAACAGCCAAGCCCCTGCACAGGCAGCTCCTGAGTCCTCTTTGGCAAACTTTCAAAGATAGTTTGATAAAATGGCACTTTGACGTCACATCTCTCCTGTTCCTAAATTATAGTTTACAGTCATTTTCAGTCAGTAGTCAAGGAAGGATCTGGATGAGCAGCAAGCAGCAGCCCCAGCCACCTTTGTGGCCCTGTGCTGACAGCTGCTCCTAGTCTTCTCTCTGCCCCTCTCTCCTGCTCACTATGCTCCAGCCTCTTGCATGGTTGGTTTTTCAGAAATAACGGGACTCAAGACTTTGCTTGCGGTGTTCTGCCCCTGGAAAACCTCCTCCTGCCACTGCCTGCCTGGCCAGCTCCTCCTTCTTGTTGTTGAGTACCGTTGAGTTAATTTCAACTCATAGTGACCCCATATGACAGAGTAGAACTGCCCCATAGGGTCTTCTAGGCTGTAGTCTTCACCGGAGCAGATCACCAGGTCTTTTCTCCTGCCGAGCTGCTGGATGGGTTCAAACTGCTGACCTTTCAGTTAGCAGCCAAGTACTGGACCATTGCATTACCATGGCTCCTTTCCTTATCCTTAAAGCCAACTTAAACGTCCCCCTCATAGAGATCACCCTCACAACCCTGTCTGCAGCAGCCTCCTTTCAGTCCCTTCTTCCTACCCATTGCTGATTTCCTCTGAGCAGGATCACAAGTGCTGGAGCACAGTTGTTTTGTGTCCGTTTATGTTTACTTGTCTGCGTTTTTCCTCCTCTGGATGGAAGCTCGGGGCAGCAGGGGTGTGGCGCAGGGTGACTGTAATGGGTGAACTGGACTGAACTGAAGGGTCTGCCACATCATGGACGTGACTTCCTGTCACTCACACCTTGTGTATGTCAGGACACTATACACTATACGTAGAGAGCTTGTGGCCTAGTGGGGCTGCCTGTTAATCACTTCAGAGGTGAGGTGAGGTGTACACAGGTGGGAAACCGCAGGGAGAGCACGCAGTGAGGTCTGCAGGCCAAGTCAGGGAATCCTTGTCAGAAAGTGTGTAAGACTCAGGCTGATAAGCTGCTGTGTAGAAGGCTTTTACGTACGGGGAATTCACATCTGGAGGAGGGTGATTTGACACGATACCTTTTAAAGTCCCTTCCAGTTCTGAAATTCTGTGCGTGGCGGGGGTGGGGAGTGGGGGGGGAGTGGGGGGTCAGGAACAAGCAGGAAAAGGGAATAGGAGTTATGGTGGGGGTTGTGGTTTTAAATAGGATGGTCAGATAAGGTGAGAAAGTGACCTTTGAATTAAGACTTCGTGTCTGCAAAAGAAAATTCCTCAAATTCTTGGTTTATGACTTTGACTTTATGTGTGAGCTTGGACAAAGCATTGTCTTGAATTCAGGTTATTGGGCTTCTTAAAGACAAATGTTGACTTGCATGATTTGAGGACGACACCAGTTGCAGAACCTGGAAGTCTGGCTGTTTTGAGCACACGTTAATTGGAAGTTGGCGTCCAGTGTTGAGTCTTATTTGATCAGCATTCCGGTCACAAGCATTACTCAGAGCATGGCAGGGTTTCACTGATCTCTGTCCCCATCTTGTAGAGGAGGAGTCTCCACAGACAAGCAGACATAACCGAGATCTCCGATACCAAAATCACATAATGCATCCGAATGTTTTCTCATTTCCCTATCCTAACTGTATACACCTCACTGGACAGCTGCCTCAGTTGCCATCTTCTGTTTCCTTCATATGTTGGTCGGCCTGATCTTTGGGCCGTAGTCGAAATTTTCCCACCTCAGAGCTCTCCTTGAATCACTCTGATTTCCTCCCCAGCTTCTCCCTCTTGAGGGATAGTACATATAGTGTTGTCGTTGTTAGGTGCCATCAATTTTTGACTCATAGTGACCCCGTGTGACAGAGTAGAACCACCCTCATAAGGTTTTCTAGCCTGTAATCTTTATGGAAGGAGCCCTGGTGGTGCTGTGGTTAAAGTGCTCGACTGCTAACCAAAAGGTTGATGGTTCGAACCCACCAGCCGCTCCTTGACAGAAAGATGTGGCAGTCTACTTCTGTAAAGATTACAGCCTTGGAAACCCTATGGGGCAGTTCTGCTCTGTCCTATAGGGTTGCTATGAGTTGGAATGACTTGATGGCAGTGGGTTTGGTTTTTGGTTTTGGAATCTTTATGAGAGCAGACCAGCAGGTCTTTCTCCTGCGGAGCCACTGGTAGGTTCAAACCACCAATCTTTCAGTTAGCAGCCTAGCACTTTACTGTTGTGCCACCGGAGCTCCTTAGTAGGTATGCTAGGTCTTTTCTTATTATAAGGTGCGCTTTGATTGAATCAGACGATGATATCTTCATACCGTCTGTAACCCCTTAAACTTCACTGGCTGGGAACTGTTGTTGCCTCTGAGAAGGGGAACTAGGAAGCAGGAGGATGGGGCAGGAGGAGACATTTCACTGGATGTCCTTATGTACCTTATGAAATGTGTACTGTGGCATGTATTAATCTGTTTTTAAAATAATTTTAAAAATCAAAACATCACCCTGTTGAAAAGGAGCATTCTGTTTCATCAAAGCCTAAGTGTGTATAATTTTGAAACTTTGTTTTATCTGAGAGCTAGAAAACATAAACTGTAACCTTTTTTTTTTATTTTCCACATCAGTCTTTTTTTTTTTAAGAAATATTTAAAAAATACAAAGCACTGTGATTAACTTTGTTGTAATACCAACAAGTACTCAGTTCTCAGAAATATCTCACTAGATTAACTTAATTCCTGAACATCAGTTTCTTCATATTGTTGTATATGTCAGTATAATCACTTTCTCCCTTGAAAGGCTCTGTGGCAACCATAGTAGTTTGTTCAGGGTCATGCATTAATTATTAATTATTAACAAACAGTGATTTAATGGATTGAGTATAAAAAGTGGTAGAGAGGAAACTTAGATATTTTCTTAAGACTACCATCAGATTTTCTGCAGAATAGAATTCTATTAGTTGTCCTTTGCCATAGGATCCGTGAGATATTCTAGAATTCTATTTCATGGCATATTTTTATCTTTTATTTTCGTTACTGGTTTTTGGATTTTTTTTTTTTTAAACAATATTTTATTGAGTTTTTGGTGAAAGTTTACACAGCAGGTTAGGTTCCCATTTGACAATTTCCACACAATTGTTCGGTGACATTAGTTACGTTTATCACAGTGTGTCAGAATTCTCTTTAATTGTGTTCTGTTTATTCCCTTTCCAGTATTCTAATTTCCCTGCCGCCTTATCTTCTCATCTTTGCTTTTGAGTAATTGCTGACCTTTGGGTCTCATACTGGTGGGTTTTTTTTTTTAAATCATACTTTAGATGAAAGTTTACAGAGCAAATTAGTTTCTCATTAAACAATACACATATTGTTTTGTGACTTTGGTTGCCAACCCCACAAAGTGTCAGCACTCCCCTTCTCGACCTTGAGTTCCCTGTTACCAGCTTTCCTGTCCCCTCCTGCTTTCTGGTCCTTGCCCCTGAGCTGGTATGCCCATTTGGTCTCATTTTGTTTTATGGGCCTGTCTAATCTTTGGCCAAAGGGTGAACCTCAGGAGTGACTTCATTACTGAGCTAAAAGGGTGTCCAGGGACCATACTCTCAGGGTTTCTCCAGTCTGTCAGGCCAGTAAGTCTGGTCTTTCTTTGTGAGTTAGAATTTTGTTCTACATTTTTCTTCAGTTCTCTCCAGGACCCTCT
The DNA here is from genome assembly GCF_000243295.1 of Trichechus manatus latirostris. Lineage (NCBI taxonomy): Eukaryota > Metazoa > Chordata > Mammalia > Sirenia > Trichechidae > Trichechus > Trichechus manatus. Next base: position 2,417,892 of record NW_004444087.1, read on the forward strand.
ATTTTGATCCCTGCCAGAGCAGTCGGTGCTGGTAGCTGGGCACCATCTAACTGTCCTGACCTCAGTCTGGTGGAGGCTGTGGTAGTTGTGGTTCAGTAGTCCTTTGGACTGATCTTTTCCTTGTGTCTTTGGTTTTCTTCATTCTCTCTTACTCCAGGCAGAGTGGGACCAGTGAAGTATCTTAGATGGCTGCTCACAAGCTTTTAAGACCTCAGACACTACTCACCAAAGTAGGATGTAGAACATTTTCTTTATAAACTATATTATGCCAGCTGAGCTAGATGTCCTCCGAGACTATGGTCGCCAGCCCTCAGCCCAGTAATTTGGTCCCTCAGGGAGTTTGGATGTGCCTGTGAAACTTCCATGACCTTGCCTTGGTCAGGTTGTGCTGGCTTCCCCAGTGTTGTGTACTGTCTTACCCTTCACCAAAGTTACCACTTACTTGTTGTCTAGTTAGTTAAACCAACTTCTTAATTATTGGGAGAGAAGCAGTCATATTTTAAAGGTCATTACGTTCTGTTTTTTATGTATCATGACTATACTTTGTTTACCAACTTTATCATTAGTTAGAAGTAGAATTTTTGGTTTTTGGTTTTTTGTCTTATTTTATACTTCCTCCCCTCTTCCCTCACCCCTATTACATAGATAGAAGCCTGTGATAAATGTGTGTGCTTTATGTAAGTGGCTTTGGTAGAGCAGTCATAGAAACTGGGTGACTAAGCAGGAACATAAAGTCACCCAGTTTTAGCAAAGCACCGAGGACTAAATTCTCTCTGTTAGTGTCTTAGCAGCTTTAAAAGAAAGAGAAAGTAAGCGGAGAAAAACATTGTCTGGGTGATTTATCATAATTTTGAAGAAAAACAAATTTGAGTCCTTAAGGAGGTGTTCTTACTTGAAAACTGAAAACTGTTTTTTCATCGACTTGGCAACAAAGGGATTAACTTTGCTTTCAGGTTTCTTGTGAAGAATAGTCTGAAATGCTGGTACTGTTTAGAACCCTAAAACCTTTTGACCACCCCTCACAAAGGTGCAGTATTGCATTACCAGGGAAATGTCCTCAACCCTCCAAGTAAGTAACTGATGTGTTAAATGACAGATTCCCTTCTGTTTTGTATGGCGGTGACGGGTGAGTTTTTACCTGGTTCTTAACGGGTGGTGCTTTTTAAGGAATGTACATTGGTTCAGTGTGGCCTGCTGGACTGTTTTTTAAATATTCTGCAGCATGCATTTGAAGGAAGCACCTATTTCCGCAAGCTTTAAAATGTATGGGCTGCTTGAAAAACTTTTTTTTATTGTAGAGAAAATATACACAGCAAAACATACACCACTTCAACAATTTCTACATGTGTAATTCAGTGATATTGGTTACATTCTTCAAGTTGTGCCACCTTTTCAACAACCTTTTCCAAACTGTTTCACCATCATTAACACAAACTCACTGCCCCCCTAAGCTTCTCATCTATCCTTTAGAGTTGCTGTTGTCAGTTTGATCACATATAGGTAATTCTTTAAAAGTGTACAGTGCTTCATGCAGACATTCTTTCCTAACTAGGCTAGACTATTATTTGGTTCAGAGATGACCTCACAGGATAAATTTGGTCCAAGGTTTAAAGATTTACTCAGGGTAATAATTTCAGGGGGTCATCTGCTTCAGTGGCTCCAGAAAGTCTGGATTCCATGAGAATTGGAAATTCAGTTCCATGTTTTCCCCCTTTTGATCAGGCTTCTTCTATAGAATCTTTGATCAAAGTGTTCACTAATTGTAGCCAGGGACCATCCAGTTTTTGAAAGACTTCTTTGACCATTAGAAACTAACCCAACTCCTCACCCTCCTGGCACAACAGGCCCTCCATGACAAGTGTGGACGGAATAGAATTTAATTGAGTGTTGCTCATTTGGCACCTATCAGTAGAAATAACTCTTGTTTTACAATCCTTCTTTACCACTTTATAACCTTGAGCAGTGCCGTTTCAGGTAAACTGCTTTTACTTTGAGGTCTCCTCTCAAATGATTTTTCAACAAGTCCGTATTGTGAACAAAAATTTCGTAAAAGTTACTTTAATGGTTGTTACATAAAATGTATCTGAGTAATTACAAAAAGTAGAATTATTTGCCATTAAACCTTTTAAACATGTTAATACTTGTAGCTGTCCTGGGGCCTTTGCTGTCACAGTTGAGAAACTAGAGTCTGTGGTTCTGTCGCTCTCACCATCTTTCATGTAAGTTGGCCAAGCATCAGCAGATTCACTCTTTGAGCACTGCATGGTTACTGTGCTGCAGAAATTGGGGGAAGGGAAGGCACTAGTCACAGGCAGAGACCAGCTGTAGATGGCTGTCATGATAGGGGTCAGCCCTTCCCACTGCAGGAGCAGAGCCTTCCCAGTTGGATCTGGAATTCCTGTTGGGCCACTGGAATCTCACCTATGCCCAACCCAGGGTCTTTGGGCCTGTCTGTCCTGTGAGTCTGTGTTCTCTTTCAAATTCTTACCTCCAAAGATGAAATCCTTTCACGTGACTACTCAAGAAGTAACCATTTCTTCTGACTGTCTGTAAAGAGTCCCTGGGTGGTGCAAATGGTTAAACGCTCGAAAGGTTGGTGGTTCCAGCCCACCCAGAGGCTGGGCTGCGCTGCTGGCCGTGGTCTCCCTGTTTAGTTAGATATTTCTCAGCACTCCTTCCACATCTCTTTTATTTCACCAGTGACTGCTGGGAACTTTCATTTGGGATCCAGTTAATAGGACCCCTGAACCAAGTTCCTCCCAAAGGAGATGATGACATCATCATCATCATTATCCATTTACAGTGAATCCTGAAAAACTAAGCTAAATACTTAATAAGAGATTCCCTCCCTTTTGGAGGCCGACTCCTTTCTAAGGTCAAGCATTTCCCTACAAGAAAGTGATGGTACTGTTGATTGGGAGAAGGCGTGAATACTGGTAAGCTGCTCCAAACTCAATAATGCTTTTAAAGAACTATCTGTGCTTTAGTAATCATGAAAGCATCTGTATACTTTAAAAATAAGTAATACATATATGTGTGAAGATTATTTACTCTGTAAATGTTGTGGTCACTTTGCATTTTTCATTTACCTGCTGCAGTAAATGAAGCTGTCTTTTTGGTTGAACATAGTTGTACTTTTCCTATCAGGAGACTTTTCTTTTTTCTTTGAAATATAAAAAGGAGATTGTTTCAAAAGGAATTTCCAGGCCCATCTGTTGTTAGTTGCTGTCAAGTCATCTCCGACTCATGACAACTGTGTATATAATAGAATGAAACATTGCCCGGTCCTGTGCTATCTTCATGATGTTGGTATGCTCGAGTCCATTGTTGAGGCTCTTGTGTCAGTCCACCCCATTGAGGGTTTCCTTCGTTTTTGCTGACCCTCCACTTTACCAAACATGATGTCCTTTACTAGTAATTTGTCTTTCCTGATGATATGTCTAAAGTGTGCGAGTCAAAGTCTTGCCATCTTTGCTTCTAAGGAGCATTCTGGTTGTATTTCTTCTAAGACTGATCTCGTTCTTCTGGCAGTCCTTGATGTGTTCAGTATTCTTTGCCAACACCACTGTTCAAATGTGTCAGTTCTTCTGTCTTCTTTTTTTCATTGTCCAGCTTTCACCCGCATAAGATGATTGAAAAGACCGTGGCTTGGGTCAGGCGTACCTTAATCATCGAAGTGATACCTTGCTTTTTAAAACTTAAAAGAGGTCTTTGCAGCAGATTTGCCCAGTGCAATATGCCATTTGATTTCTTGACAGCTGCTTCCATGGATGTTGATTGTTGATCCAAGTAGAATGAAATTGTTGAACTTCAATTCTAGACCCATTATACAACTTAAATTGTTTTCAAATAAAATATAGGCCAAAATTAATTTCCTAATCTCCATAATTATTCCTTACGTGGTAAGTTTTCCGATGATAAATTAAAATGACTACTGATGTTTGGTTTGTATACTGTTTGATCAGTGTGGGTACAAGGCAAATCTAATTATTAAGTATGAACTATCCACCATTTCAGGTAATCCTCACTACAGCTGTGAAGTAGGAAGGATTGATGTCCCTATTTTACAGAGGGGATCATGAATTCAGTCAGCAATCCTTACATGGCAGGCACTGGGAGCATGGTCGTGAACAAAACAGACCAAGATTCCTGCCTTCATGGAACTTCCTTCCCAGCGGGGAAGAGACGCAGTAAGCATGATAGGTAGTGGTAGGTGCTAAAGAAAAAGCTAAATCAGGATATGGGCATAGGAGAGGTGAGCGTGGGGTGGGAGAAGATTGTGGTTTTGGATCAGATAGATGGCCAAGGAAGACCTCACTGAGAAGCTGACATCTGAGAAAATAGTGCAGGAGAGGAGGGGTGAAGCATGTGGATATCTAGGGCAACAGGGCATCAGGCATCACTGTAAATGCAAAGGCCCTGAGGCAGATGTAAGGAGACCATGTGAGGAGTGGAGTGGGGAGGGGACATGGGAGAGAAGTGGGAGGAAGTGAGGCCAGAGATGTTATAGGACTTTGTAAGTACTCAGATTTTCCTCTGAGTGAGATGGAGAGCCCTTGTGGGATTTTGAGCAGAAGAGTGATATGAACTGCCGTGGTTTTAGCAGCCTCATTTGCTGCTGCTCTGAGAATAGACTGAGGAGGGCAAGTTAGAAGTGAGGAGACAATTACATTAGACCATCGCAGGAAACCAGATGAGAGATGGTGGTGGCTGGACCAAAGCAGTCACCATGGGAGTGGTGGGACACAGTCAAGTTCTAGGTTGATTTGGAAAGCAGAGCTGACTGCTTTGCTGACAGGTGGATGACAGGGTGATATTTATATTCTGGCTGCTGGCTTCTCCTTGGCTCCTGTTGATAGAGACCCTCAGGGAGTGCGATCTCACTCTGCCCAGTACAGGCCCTCTCTGGATCCCTTCTGAGTATTGGCCTCCTGATGGCTGCCAGGGGCCAGCTTGCCCCAAGGGCTCAGTCAATCTCTTGGCCTTTGCCTGTGGTGACACACCTGGGGGCAGGTCCCATGTAAGGCCAGATCTGTCTTAGCCTAAATCGTTAACCACTGACCTGGCCTCTGTGCGGGGGTGTTAGAAAGCACCATACCTTCTCTCCATATGTGTGTTTGAAGAAGGAAGTGGGAGTGTGAGAAGGAAACACATTAATGGAGTCTTAAAATATACATTGAAAATAATAGAGATTAAGTCTTTGCTTTTATATACATGCTATATAGGGTCGCTATGAGTTGGAATCAACTCCACCAGCAGGTTTGGGTTTTGTGGTTTTAATTAAGTGTAAAATTTGGAATTTCATTTTTAACTATCTAAACTATTAATCATCCAGCCCGTAGAAGACAGGATTTCATTAAATAGTAGCCTGAGTCCTAACGTGAAGGAAACAGCCCAAATAATAATAGTGTTTTTAAGTACCCAAAGCCCAAACCCATTGCCATCTAGTTGATTCCAACTCATAGTGACCCTACAGGACAAAGTAGAACTGCCCCATAGGGTTTCCAGGGAGCACCTGGTGAATTCAAACTGACGACCTTTTGGTTAGCAGCCGAACTCGTAACCACCAGGGCTCCGATTTTAAGTACATTTACCTAATAATTTACCATAGGTCCTCCCTGGGGCAAGGAAGGGGGTTTGCTGTGCTCCTAAGAGTTCTTTGTAATGAGCTGAGAGCTACTTTCCTGATTCTGCATTCTTTCGACAGCCAGTCCAGTTGATTGTGCCGAAGGCTTGCCTCTTGTTTAGTGTGAGTCTGCCTAATGCTGCTATTTGTGGTGCTTTTAATGTTACCATTGCCTTTATTTTCTGCAACAGTCATTTTATCTTCTAACTTTTCTCTCGTCTTATAGCCAGCTTTGAACTTCCCAACAGATAGTTTTAGGTACACCTTCAAAGGCCAGGAATGGGAGCAGAACAGTGAACAAATGAGAGTGTTATCCTGTCTGTTTTTTCCTTTTACAACTTATTTTAATGTCTGATTATTACAAGGAGATTTCTGCTTATATAGACAATAATTAATGTTAACTCTTTCATCAAATTCAAAAGTTCTGATTACGAAACTTCTTTTAAGAACTCAGCGTAAATGTTTTAAATTGTCCTTTATGCCTTGATAAAAGGCATTAATGGTTACTTTGGACTTACAAGAAAAATGAATACATTAAAAGTTATTTGACGAAGTCAAGCATCTATTAATTTTTTTTTCTAATTTTGAGTTATCAGAACACATTAAATTTGCTTCATTTTTAATTGCTAATTATTGTGATTTCTCTTTGAGCTATGGTTTGAGGATGTGACTGCTTAAATATTGTAGGAAGACTATTTTTGTGCAGAAAACAGATCAATTAAAAAAAATTGGGGTAAAATTAAAGGAAAATGAAAAGGTACCAAATATAAATGTACAAATTGGTATAACTTTTCTAGAGAGCAATCTAGTAATATGTATCAGAAGCCTTATAAATGTGTGCATACTTTTCACCCAGTAATTCCATAATTCAGCTTCTAGGAATTTATCACAAGAGAATAGATATGTACAAATATGTATGTACAAGGGAGTTCATTGCATTATTACTTATACTTTCCATACATTGGAAACGATTTAGATGTTCAGCACTAGGAAATTGGTTTAATTATAGCATGTCTATATATTGGACTACTATGCAGCAATTACAGATCTGGAAATTTTGAAATATTTAATCAGCATGGGAAATGTTTATAATGCTAGAAAAAATTTTTACTATGGTGAAAATATGTATAAGAAAACATATGCCATCTCAACAATTTCTACATGTGTAATTCAGTGACATTGATTCCATTCTTCAAATTATACACCCATTCTCATTATCTTTTTCCAAATCATTCCACCACCATGAACGTAAACTTTAATGCCCCCCTAAGCAAAAACTCCTCTCATCCCTGGTAATCATTAATAATCTTTGGTTTCTATGTATTGGCTTATTTCATATAAATGAGATCATATAATATTTGTCATTTTGTGACTGACGTATTTCATTCAGCATGATGTTTTCGAGGTACATCCATGTTGTGGTGCGCATTAGGACTTCATTTCTCTTTATGGCTGAGTAGTATTCCATTGTGTGTGTAGACTACATTTTGTTTATCCAGTCATCTATTGGTGGACATTTTGGTTGTTTCCACCTTTTGGCTATTGTGAAACATGCTGAAATGAGCATTGGTGTACAGGTTTCTGTTTGCATGCCTGCCTTCACTTCTTCTGGATATATACCTAGGATTGGGATTGCTGGGTCATATGATCTATGTTCAACTTTTTGAGAAACTGTCGACTTGCTTTCCACAGTTTGTGTACCATTTTACATTCCCACCAGCAATGCATAAGGGTTACAGTTTCTCTATGACCTCGACAACACCTCGTTTTATGGTTGTTTTTTATCATTGCCATTCTAAGTGAGGGGGAGGTGGTATCTTCATTGTGGTTTTGATTTGCATCTCTCTAATCGCTATTGGTGGGAGACAGATGAGACAGTCTGCTTCTGTAAAGTTTACAGCCTTGGAAACCCTGTGGGACAGTTCTACTCTGTCCTGTAGGGTCACTGTCTTAGGCTGCGTTCTTTAGAGAAACAAAACCAGTGAAGCATATATATATATAGAGAGAGAGAGTGACTTATCTCAAGGAAATGGCTCATGTGGTTGTAGAGGCTGGCAAGTCCCAAGTCCATGGGTAAGGCATCAGGCTGGAGGCTTCTCCTCACTTGTGTAGCTGCAGGGGCTGACAAACCCAAGATTAGCAGGTAAGACAGCAAGATGTTAGCTCACGGGCTGTGAAGGCTGACCAATATGAAGATCAGCAGGTAAGCTGCTACCTCAAGTCCCAAGAACTGGAGGTCAGATGATGATAAGCTGGATGCAGGATCCAGAGCAAGAACCTTGCTGGAACATCCATTTATATACTGGAGGCAGACTATACAAACTCTCTTTCAACTGATTGGCTACTCAGAGCAGATCTCCTCATGGAGTTGATTACATCATTATATAACTGCCAAACTACATCATAACTGACAAACCACTGAGAATCATGGCCCAGCCAAGCTGACTCACAACCTTCACCATCATAGTCCACCTCATGTTAACTTGGCATCTGTACACATCCCTTAACCCATACAGAACCTCTAAATAAAGATAATTATGAAGTCATACTTGCACATAACATGATACAGCTAACATGAGTACAACTGAAAACGCACTAGCCCTGTTTACATCTTATAGTTTGTAAGTGAAGAAAACAAAAATAATTGATGCACACATACAAGAAAGAAATACTCATAACAATAACAGTCCTCATTTCTGCAACCAGTCGTGTGGTTGTAGCTGGTATTTAGAACTACCTTCCTCCACCACCCATTCTGTATTCCCTTTACCCTCATCAAGCACCTCAGCTAGTCGTGGTTCTTTGCCTGGTAGGGTGACCCAAACCTTCATTCTTGAAGGGTCTGGGCCATTAGTAGTCATGTCAGAATTGGGTTGCTGTAGTTTTCCACTGACTTTAATTACAGGGCATGGTAGTACTAAGAGACGCCCTAAGGAATCTTCTGTATTCCAGACATACTCTTTTTTACTACCATTATGCAGTATCTGAATGATGCAGGAAGCATCGAAAGAAAATAGAAGGAATACACAGAGTCACTGTACCAAAAAGAGCTGGTTGACATTCAGCCGTTTCAGGAGGTAGCATATGATCAAGAACTGATGGTGTTGAAGAAAGAAGTCCAGACTGCACTGAAGACATTGGCGAAAAACCAGGCTTCAGGAATTGACGGAATACCAATTAAGATGTTTCCCCTCAACAAACGGATGTAGTGCTGGAAGTGCCCACTGGTCTGTGCCAAGAAATTTGGAAGACAGCTACCTGGCCAGCCAACTGGAACCAAAAAAAACCATTGCCGTCGAGTTGATTCCAACTCATAGTGACCCTATAAGACAGAGCTGAACTGCCCCATAGGGTTTCCAAGGAGCACCTGGTGGATTCAAACTGCCGACCTTTTGGATAGCAGCCGAACCGTATTTATGCCTTTTCCAAAGAAAGGTTATCTAACTGAATGCAGAAATTATCAAACAATATCATTGATATCACACGCAAGTAAAATTTTACTGAAGATAGTTCAAAAGTGGCTGCAGCAGTATATTGACAGGGAACTGCCAGAAATTCAAGCCGGATTCAGAAGAGGATGTGGAATGAGGGATATCATTGCAGATGTCAGATGGATCGTGGCTGAAAACAGAGAATACCAGAAAGATATTTACCTGTGTTTTATTGACTATGCAAAGGCATTCGACTGTGTGGATCATAATAAATTATGGATAACATTGTGAAGATAGGAATTCCAGAACACTTAATTGTGCTCATGAGGAACCTGTACATAGATCAAGAGACAGTCGTTTGAACAAAACAAGGGAATACTGCATGGTTTAAAGTCAGGAAAGGTATGCATCAGAGTTGTATCCTTTCACCATATTTATTCAATCTATGCTGAGCAAATAATCTGAGAAGCTGGACTATATGAAGAGGAATGGGGCATCAGGATTGGAGGAAGACTCATTAAAAAACTGCATTATGCAGATGACACAACCTTGCTTGCTGGAAGTGAAGAGGACTTGAAGCACTTACTGATGAAGATCAAAGACTACAGCCTTCAGTATGGATTACACCTCAACATAAAGAAAACAAAAGTCCTCACAACTGGACTAATAAGCAACATCATGATAAATGGAGAAAAGATTGAAGTTGTCAAGGATATCATTTTACTTGGACCCACAATCAACACCCATGGAAGCAACAGGAAATCAGACAACACATTACATTGGGCAAATCTGCTGCAAAAGACCTCTTTAAAGTGTTACAAAGCAAAGATGTCATCTTGAGGACTAAGGTGTGCCTGACCCAAGCCGTGGTGTTTTCAGTTGCCTCATATGCTTGCAAAAGCTGGACAACGAATAAGGAATACCAAAGAAGAATTGACGCATTTGAGTTGTGGTGTTGGTGAAGAATACTGAATATACCATGGACTGCCAAAAGAACGAACAAATCCGCCTTGGAAGAAATATAGCCAGAATGCTCCTTATTAGCGAGGATGACAAGACTTCGTCTCACATACTTTGGACATGCTATCAGGAGGGACCAGTCCCTAGAGAAGGACATAATGCTTGGTAAAGTGGAGGGTCAGAGAAAAAGAGGAAGACCCTCAATGAGATGGATCGACACAGTGACTGCAACAATGGACTCAAGCATAATTATCATGAGGATGGCTCAGGACCAGGCAGTGTTTCATTATGTTGTTCATAGGGTCATTATGAGTCAGAACCGACTAGATGGCACCTAACAACAACAACATGCGATATCATTCTGGTTTCCTCTTTGTAATCGGGATCATTCACACCAGCCAGTATGGTAACTCCCTTCTTTGCCTGTTGAGCCAGAGGCATGAGAAGCCCAAAGCGGCCGGGTGGCATTCTTAATTTTCAGTACAGTGGAATCAGTGATGTGTCTCCTGGTAGGAGCATTCCTCCCTTTGGAACTCAAACCTCTAGACCCGCAGAGCATAGGGTCACGGGGACAGGAAGCAAAAATTTTGTGAGTGGGTTGCTAGGGTTAATAGTGAGTGGCCACTCACATTTTCACCCTTGATCCTAGACCCATAAATCCTGGCTATGAGGGAAAAAGCACTACATACTGGATGCTGGTTTAGAGCATATACAGCCTTCTGGAGAACATTGCCTCCACCCTGCAAGGTATTGCTACCTAGCTGGCACCATAATTGTGTCTTTAGAAGGTCCTTGCATCATTCTATCAAGCCAACTGCTTCAGGGTTTTGGGGAACATAGTAATACCAATGAATTCCATGAGCATGGGCCCATTGCCGTACTTCATTTCCTGGAAAGTGAGTTACTTGATCCAGGGCGATGCTGTGTGGGACACCATGATGGTGGATAAGGCATTCTCTAAGTCCACAGATGGTAGTTTTGGCAGAAGCATTGCATACAGGGAAGGCAAATCCATATCCAGAGTAAGTGTCTATTCCAGTAAGAACAAAATGCTGCCCTTTCCATGATGGAAGTGGTCCAGTATAATTAGCCTGCCACCAGGAATGGTGCCATATCAGGGACTCAGTGTTGGTCTCTGCTGCTGGCAGATTGGGCACTCAGCAGTGGCAGTAGCCAGGTTGGCTCTGGTGAATGGAAGTCCATGTTGCTGACCCCATGCATAAACTCTGTCCCTGCCACCATAGCCACTTTGTTCATGAGCCCATTGGGCAGTGACGGGAGTGGCTGGGGAAAGAGGATGACCGGTTTCCAAAAAACGCATAATCCTTTCCACTTGATTGTTAAAATCCTCCTCTGCCGAGGTCACCCTTTGGTGAGCATTCACATCAGACACAAATATCTTCACTTCTTTGGCCCATTCAGAGAGTTCTATCCACATACCTCCTCTCCATACCTCCTTGTCTCTAATTTTCCAATCCTGTTCCTTCCAGGTCCCTGACCATCCAGCCAAACCATTGACCACTGCCTATGAATCAGTCTGCAGTCGCACATCTGGCCATTTCTCCTTCCGAGCAAAGTGAACAACCAGGTGCACTGAGCGAAGTTCTGCCTACTGGGAGGATTTCCCTTCACCATTGTCCTTCAGGGAGATCACAGAAAGTGGGTGTAGTGCTGCTGCTGTCCACTTTCAAGTGGTGCCTGCATATTGCGCAGAACCGTCTGTAAACCATGCACGAGTTTTCTCCCTTAGTCAGCTGATCATAAGGAACTCCCCATAAGGCCATATGTGCTGACTGGGAGAGGTCAAATAATGTGACAGAAGTCGAGACCATGGGCATTTGGGCCACTTTCTCATGAAACTTACTTGTTCCTTCAGGTCTTGCTCGGGCCTGATCTTGTATATACCACTTCCATTTAATAATGGAGTGCTCCTGTGGATGTACAACTTTATGACTATGTGGGTCTGACAACTTCCAGTTCATGATGGGCAGTTCAGGCCGCATGGTGACTTGATGTCCCGTGGTTAAGTGTTCAGTCTCTATTAAGGCCCAGTAGCGGGTCAAAAACTGTTTCTCAAAAGACGAGTAGTTATCTGCAGAGGATGAAAGGGCTTTGCTCCAAAATCCTAAGGATCTTTGCTGTGATTCACTAATAGGGGCTTGCCAAAGATTCTGAACAGCATCTCTATCTGCCACTGACACTTCAAGCACTATTGGATCAGCTGGGTCTTATGGCCCAGTGGCAGAGCAGCTTGCCCGGCAGCCTGAACCTGTTGCAGAGCCTTCTCTTTTTCTGGGCCCCACTCAAAGATAGCAGCTTTTCGAGTCGCTTATTAAATGGGCCAGAGTAGCACACCCAAATGAGAGATATGCTGCCTCCAAAATCTAGAGGCCTACCAGGTGTTGTGCCTCCTTTGTGTTTGTAGGAGGGGCCAGATTCAAGAACTTATCCTTTACTTTAGAAGGAATATCTTGACATGCCCCACACCAGTGGACCCCTAAAAATTTCACTGAGGTGGCAGACGCCTGAATTTTTGTGGGATTAATTTCCCACCCTGTAGGAGGCAGATGTTTTACCAATAAGTCCAGAGTCACTGACACTTCTTCCTTACCGGTCCAGTCAGCATAATGTCATCAATGTAATGGACCAGCATGATGTCTTGTGGAAGGGAAAGGTAATCAAGACCCCTGCAGACTAAATTATGACATCGGGCTGGAGAGTTGATATACTGCTAAAGTAAGACAGTGAAGGTGTATTGCTGACCTTGCCAGCTGAAGACAAACTGTTTCTGGTCATCCTTTAAAACAGGTATGGAGAAAAAGGCATTAGCCAGATCAATAGGTGCATACCAGGTACCAGGAGATGTATTAATTTGCTCAGGCAATGAAACTACGGAACAGCTGCTGCAGTTGGAGTCACCACCTGGTTAAGTTTTCAATAATCCACTCTCATTCTCCAAGTTCCGTCTGTTTTTTGCACAGGCCAGATAGGCAAGTTGAATGGGAATGTGGTAGGAATCACCACCCCTGCATCCTTCAAGTCCTTTATGGTGGCAGTAATCTCTGCAGTCCCTCCAGGAATGTGGTATTGCTTTTGGTTTACTATATTCCTAGATAGGGACAGTTCTAATGACTTCCATTTAGCCTTTCCTACCATAATAGCCTGTACTCCACATGTCAGGGATCCAGTGTAGGGATTCTATCAGTTTCTGAGTATGTCTATTCCAAGTATGCGTTCTGGAACTGGGGAAATCACTACAGGGTGGGTTCAGGTACCCACTGGACCTTCTGTGAGATGGACATGAGCCAAGACTCCATTAATAACCTGACCTCCATATGCCCCCACTCTGGTGGCCAGTGGTGTTTTGGGTCTCCTGGAATTAGTTCAGAGCCAGTATCCAATAATCCCCGAAAAGTCTGATTATTTCCTTTTCCACAGTGAACAGTCACTCTCGTGACTTCCCCTTCGGGGAAGGCTGTGAAAAGATTAACAGTAAATTTTTGAAAGTGCAGTGGGGTCCTCTTGGCAGGAATGATTCAACGGAATGAGTCCCCTCCTTTCAGCGGGTTGTGGGTCTGTAATCAGGCTCAAGTCTGGGAATTGATTGAGGGGTTGTGACTCCCTATTCTGGTGATTCAAGTTAGATGGCAGTTCACTTGACCTAGAATTCTTCCACTTGTACATATCAAGTAAATATTTAGTAGATTTCCCATATATTTCATTCCTAGGGACACTGTGACTAAATAGCCAACATCATAAGTCCATATGAGTCAGACTATTCTGATTACTGCTTTGACTCCACTGTCCATTATAGTAACCCCACCCCCCTTGACTGTGTCAACTGAGTACCGCCACTTGGCTCCTATCACCATGGGGTCCAGTCAGCCCCACAGTAGTTAAGTGTCTTAATTCAGTTAGGGCAGTTCCCACTGTCAAATGTGACTTCCATAAAATAGCAATCACAGCAGTCTTCAAGGAGCTGGAGCTCCCTTCACAAATTTGTTCCTCACCATTGTGGTAAAAGGTATGTCCTCTGGGCAGTCTATGGGCATTTTTGTGGATCCAACCTGATAAATCTACTACTAACATGCCAGTTTCCCTAACTCTTTTGATACCTTCTTCTATAGTATACCAAGGCAAGTCTGGCATTTCAGCTTGATTTAGTGTAGGCTACCAGTTAATTTATGCTTCAGCGAACCAACCAGATAAACTCAGATAAAGGCTTTTCATCCACATCTGGGTTAATCTCATCAGATGGAGGTGGAGAGACTAATGATTTTACTGGGGAGGGTAGCTTAATAGACAAAGATGGAGGAATCTTTTCAGATGGTAGTGAGAGGGCTGGTTCTTTTGGCAGGAGTGATTCAATGGAATGTAGGTGCTCCTGATTATCTGCCCATATGTCCCTATCCCAAGTTCCAGGATTCTTTTTCTTCCCAATCAATGCCCTCGCTTTAACTTCAGATGCCATTCGAGTTTGGGAATTGAATTAGCATAATTCAGCCACCCTTACGATAAGAGTCTGGGTTTGGTTTTCAGCAATAAGAGCTCTGTTGCTACAAGAAATATGCTTTCTTTCAGGGCACAAGTGGCAACTTTGAGGTTGTTTATGTGGCGCTTGAGCTGTGACTCTGAAGGTCTGAGCTCATCTTTTTTTCACTTTGTCTAGCAAAAGGAGGACCAACCAACCAGCTTCCTTATACTTCTCATTCTGATAAAATGGTGGAAAATTATCAAATATGCCATCACCCAGATCCTTGCCTCTCACCAGTACTTGAAGTATTGGTGGTGATATTTTGCACATTTCTTTTGCCAGTTCACGCTTTATCATCAACGTCTTTGAGACTAACCAGACTTGAGAACTAATTTAGAAAACTCATCCTTAAAATTTTGTTTCTATAGAACCACTCTCAGTACCAAATGTCTTAGGCTGGGTTCTCTAGAGAAGCAAAGCCAATGAAGCATATGCATATGTAGAGAGAGAGAGATTTATCTCAAGGAATTGTCTCATGAGGTTGTAGAGGCTGGCAAGACCCAAGTCCTTGGGTCAGACATCAGGCTGGAGGCTTCTCCTGACTCAGGTAGCTGCAGGGGCTGACAAACCCAAGGTCAGTAGGTAAGACAGCAGGCTGCTAGCTCACAGGCTGTGGAAGCTGACAAACCCGAAGACTGGCAGGTAAGCTGCTACCTCAGGTCCCAAAAAGTGGAGGTCAGGTGATGACAAGCTGGTTGCAGGATCCAGAGTGAGAGCTTTGCTAGAACATCCATTTATATACTGGAGACAGACCACACCCTCAAGGAAGCTCCCTTTTAACTGATTGGCTGCTTATAGCAGATCTCATCATGGATCTGATAACATCATTGCATAACTGCCAAATTACATCATTACATAACTCTGAACTGCATCATAACCATCCAATCACTGAGAATCATGGCCCAGCCAAGTTGTCACACAATCTTAACCATCACAGTTGCTATGGGTCGAAATCGACTCAACAGCAGTGGGTTTGGTTTTTTTTTGGTTTAATGTCTAATGATGTTGAGCATCCTCTCATATGGTTGTTGGCCATTTGGATATCCTCTTTGGTAAAATGTCTGTTCAAGTCCTTTGTCCATTTTTTTATTGGATTGTTTGTTTTTTTCTTTTTATATTGTAGAAGTGTTTTATATATGCATATATATACACACACACTCTCATTGGATATATCGTTCTTCAAAATTTTCTCCCAATCTTTGTTAATAAATTCCTAATTTTTATGCAGTCCCATTTACCTATTTTGGGACAAAATAAAACAAAAATTCTATGAAACACTGCTTGCCTTTAATGTTTACAGTCTACTCAGATACTTATCATTATATTCTATTCAATTTTTTAAAAATACCCACTAAATTGATTTCACAAATTGGAATATATAGGGTCTATGTATTCCAAAGGAGCCCTGTTGGCGCAGTGGTTAAGCACCGAGCTGTTAACCAAAAGGTAGACATTTTGAATCCACCAGCCCCTCCACAGGAGAAAGATGTAGTAATCTGCTTCTGTAAAGATTACAGCCTTGGAAACCTTATGGGTAGTTCTGCTCTGTCCTATCAGTTGGAATCGATTCAGTGGCAGTGGGTTTGGTTTGGTGTGTGTGGGTGTTTTTTTTTTTTTCTTCCCATATATAGCTTCAGGAGGTAGTTTCATAATTCTCCAGTCTGCTGGCTCTTGAGTTCTGAGTTCCAATGTAGGAGGTCTGAGGAAATCTAAACTGATGTTGAATTCCTTTTTTTTCCCCTTACATTCAGGAGTACCTTCCAGGCAGCTAGAGAAAACTAACTAATGATGACAGTTTGGTACTTCCATGCACCTCCTAAATCCAGACTTCTTTTTACAATTCCATCTATTTCCTGAAAAGCTTACTTTGGATTTCCCATTGTGCCATTAATTTAAATTTGTCAGAAACCAACCCAAGAGCCAACCCTCTCAAACCACCTCCTCCTCTGGACTGAACTTGGGAAAGTCAGTCTTATGGGTGCAGGAACCTCCCTGCTCTCCCCTACTCCTCCTGTGTGGTCAGTTCGTTTAGGTGGCTTTAGGTCTCGTCCTGCCTTTTGTGTCCTCTCGCTGGGAGCAATTGTGGTGCTTCTGGTTGGGATTCCTGACTTTAGTTGCTTGTTCCTTTGCAGCACCCCACTACATTTCTCCTCCTCCAATGACAGTATTTATTTCTGGACTGTGTCTCTGATGCTGTTGTTACTTCTTATGACGTGTTCTGCTTCTGTGGCTCTATCGAAAGCTCTCTCAGTGCAGGAGCCCTGTTTCCCACTGTTCGTTTTTCCTCCTTACCCGGCACCTTCCTTGGCAGGAGGGGAGCCCTTGGCGCAGTTGCTGGTGGTACTGTATAGGTGGCTTTCCTAGAGAAAGAATGCCGTGAGGAGTAGTTTGTTCTGTTGGAACAAAATATTCATTCCAAAAAACCCAACATGGTGAGATCTGGTAGAGACAGAGGAACTGGGCCAGAAGGCCATGGATTTCATATTATACAATAGTGGAAGCTTAGCCTCTTGGTCTGTCTGCTTCTGCTTCATTCTCTCCCTTTTTCTCTGACCTTGAAATTAGAAGGTCCCCTAAGCTTCAGTTTTAGAAAGAAACCAAGAGGAGCTATTTGTTTTTGCTTTCTGGATCCGTTAATTTAAAGAAATGTATCCTGTTTACATTTCTGGCAGCATTTCTTTTGTCTGGACGTTGGCCAGAGGGGAAGAACTGGGCCCTCAGCCTGGTGGGTTGTAAAGAGCTTTCCAAGTGCTCGTGCTGTTGTCTAATGGAGTGAACATTCAAAACCTTAAAGTTTTCTTAATGTAGCTATTTCACTCTATAGCAAAAGCTAATTACATCCACTAGCATTTTAACTTCAGTGTTTATCATGGGATGATTTTAGTAAGGAATGGCTAATCTAAAAAGATTTTATTTGATTTAGTGGCGAAACTAACAAGATAATCTTGAAAGGAGATAACAGGATTTTGCAATTTTCGGTCTTCATCCAGTAAAGCCGAAAACCCCTCAAATCCATATCCCTAGCATACAGGGAATCTGTTCCTAGACCAGCAGTTTAAATTGTTGAATTTATAAATTATCTTAAAAATGTGCTCTTCGAGCAGTTTACAGTGTTACATTGTATTGAGGTGAAGTAATCAAACTGCTTGAGACTTTTAACTGTTTATATTTGGGTGACTGAATAAAATGTCTGGTTATTGAGAAAAAATGTAACACGTTAGTAACGCTGTTACTGAAAGAAGGGCTTTCTTCATAATCATCAAAGAGAAGTAAGTAAATTGTCTTCTGCCTTAAATTTTTTTTTTCTTTTGAATGTAAATGGGTTGTAGTTTTCTTGGCTTTTGTGTTCTTGGAACTTGGCCTTTTGTTGGAAAAAATAGGATATTTTATTATTCTAGTATGCCTACTATACTACTGGTTTACTTCTAAGACATTAGCCACTCTAACTGTATGATGATGGTGAAATGTGTACTATCTATTCAGCAGAAGTACAGTAAATGCAATATTACCAAAGGCCTTAAGCTCCAGAGAGCTTACATCTATTAAAAGAAAAAAGAAAAACAAAGGAAAAGCCGTCTCCGATTTTAAGCAGATGTCCCAAAGCAGAAAACTGTCCTCAGAACTCAGCTTTGGAAATTCAGAACAAAGTTAGAGA
This sequence comes from Trichechus manatus latirostris, assembly GCF_000243295.1. NCBI lineage: Eukaryota > Metazoa > Chordata > Mammalia > Sirenia > Trichechidae > Trichechus > Trichechus manatus. The sequence goes on from NW_004444087.1 coordinate 2,436,098, forward strand.
GGAGTTTTTTACTAGAATAATTTAAAAGGGAAAAGAAAGTCTTTTTTCCTTGCAAATGAAGTGGGAAAAGACATTAGAAAATGGACTCTAGTTAACTGATGTAATTCAAAGTTCATCAGCAATGATGCCAACGTCCTTGGATTTTGAAAAGGAGAAATAAGTCTGTTCTTCACATCTGGGTGAAGTTAATTTGGGCCAGTTCCAGCTTACTTGGGTGGCAGTGGGAACAGAGTGCTTTTGGACAGACCTGTTGTTTTTTTGTTTTGTTTTGTTTTGTTTTAAGCCAAACCTATGTTCACCCCAGTAATTAGAGAAGGTCTGGTTTGTGCAGTGTTGAAAAGTAGTCTTGGGGAATGGTCACTGGGGCTTCTAAGTCCATTTTGTTTCCCTACTTCCGTGTCTGATATATAAAGATGGAACTCCCAAGAGGTTGTAGGCTCACTTTAACTTGTGAGTGAAGCTGTGTTCCCTATGAAGCTAAACTTTCTAATGTGTAGAATTAGCACCCAGAAAGACACTCTGTGTGTCAGACCAGATTTGTACAAGCAGGGCCATCACAAATGGGTCTTTGATGATTGCCTGACCCAGAGGGCAGGTAGAGGTAGAAATCCTGGCCAAGTTCCTTCTGCCAGGCTCAGGACTGCCTCTGCCTGGGCCAAAACCCAAGCCCCAACTCTGTTGCTGTTGAGTCAATACCGACTCATACCAAGGGGAGCCTTTTTCCATTTTGCACAAAGATGCTGTGACTCTTCACAAGATAAGTACAGTCTGAGCATCTCCCCATAGAAATTGAGTTTTCCTTCTATAAACTCAGGTGGCTTTTGTTATGGAAAATGTGAAACATTTGTTTCCTGGAGTTCTTGAACTTTCTGCATTTTGTCCTTTGGGGAAGGTGGTGGTTTGGCATGGGGCAGTCAAAGAAGATGGGGAGATGGGAAGGACATAGGCGGGCATATAGAGAAGGGAGAACAAGGAGGAAGGGAAGTGGGGGCTTATTTTTCCTCTGGGTAGGTTCTAGCTGTTTGTTGCCACTGGTTTCAATTAACCCATACTTCAGAAGGTCAGCTTAAGACCCATCTCCTGTTAAGATTTTACCAAACCTCAATTTTTCCTGCTAACCTTTTTCTTTTGCCTCTAATAACCTTCCCTTTCCATACCTATTAGCTGGCACATATATTGCCATGATTGTTAGTTTTTGTTTTTTTTTTTTAATATCTTATTTTGAAAAAATTTTGATTTACAAAGATACTATAGAGAGGTATCACCCAATTCTCTCCAATGGTTACATCTTACATGATTATGTTGCATGCCATCGAGTTGGTTTAGACTCATAGTAACCTCATGTGACAGAGTAGAACTGCCCCATAAGGTTTTCTAGGCTGTAATGTTTGCAGGAGCAGATTGCTAGGTCTTTCTCCTGTGGAGTCACTGGTAGGTTCAAACCGCCAGTGTTTCAGTTAGCAGTCGAGTCCTTAACCGTTGCACCACCAGGACTCCTTACATGGCTATAGTACAGTATAAAACCCAGGAAATTGGCATTGGTACAAGGTATGTGTGTGTAGTTCTATGCCACTTTATCATATGTGTAGATTCATTTAACCAACACCATCACAATCAAGATAAAACTATTCCACCACCAAAGATTTCCCTCACGGTACCCCTTTCTAGTCACACACATACACCCCTTCTTTCACCATCCCTAACCCCTGGCAACCGCTCATTTGTTTTCCATTTCTATAATTTTGTCATTTCGAGAATGTTACATAAATGGAACCACACAGATATGACCTTATGAGATTGACTTTTTCACTCAGCATACTGTTCTTGGGATCTATCCAAGTTGTTACATGTATCAGTAGTTAGTTCCTTTTTATTGCTGGACAGTATTCCATGGCATGGAGGTACCACAGTTTGTTTGACCATTCACCTGTTGCAGGATGTCTGAGTTGTTTCCAGTTTCTACCTATTATGGATAAATCTTTATGAATATTTGTGTATAGGTTTTTATGTGTACCTAAGTCTTCATTTCTCTAGGATAAATGCCCAGAAGTGAGCTTGCTGAGTTGTATGATAAATATGTTTAGTTTTTTAAGAAATTGTCAAACTGTTTTCCAGAATAACTGTACCATTTTACCTTCCCACCAACAGTGCATGAGAGATCAAATATCTCTGCATCCTTACAATATTTGGTGTTATAACTGGTTTTTATTTTATCTGTTCAAATAAGCATATAGTGATACCTCCTTGTGGTTTTAGTTTGCATTTCCCTGATGGCTAGTGATATTGAACATTTTTTCATGTGCCTGTTTGCCATCTGTGTATGCTCTTCAGTGAAATGTCTTTTGCCCATTTTCTGATTGAATCTTTTGTTTTTTTATACTATTGAGCTTGGAGAGTGAGAGTTCTTTATATGTTCTAGATATGGGTCCTTTGTCAGCTATGTGATTTGCAAATATTTTCTCCCAGTCAGCAGCTTGTCTCTTCTTCCTCTTAAGAGGTTCTTTTGCAGAGCAAAAGTTCTGACTGTTGATGAAGCCCAATTTATATTTTTCTTTTATGAATCACACATTTGTTGTCATGTCTAAGAACTTTTCACCAAGCCCTAGGTGCTGGAGATTTTCTCGTATGTTACAGTTTTATGATTTTCAGTTAACATTTGTTTAAGGTGTGAGGGTTAGATCAAGGTTCTTTTTTTGCCGGTGGATGTCCAATTGCTCCAGCACCATTTGTTGAAAAGGCTACCCCTCCTCTAGTAAATTGCTTTTGCACCTTTACAAAAATCAGTTGACTGTACTTGTGTGGGGCTGCCTCTGGGTTCTCTGTTCTGTTCCATCGACCTTTCTGTTCCTTTGCCAGTACCACACAGTCTTATAATTGGGTAGAATGATTCCTACCATTTAATACTTCTTTTTCAAAATTGTTGTAGCTATACTAATGCCTTTCCATATCAATTTTAGAACAATGATATTTATGTGTACAAAAGGTCTTACTGGGATTTTGGCAGGAATTGTGTTAAACCTGTATATCAAATTGGGGAGAACTGACATCTTTACTATGTTGATCCTTCCAGTCCACAGATATGATCGTCTCGGTATTAACTTAGGCTTTCTTTGATTTCTTTCATCAGCATTTTGTAGTCTTGGATATATTTTGTTAGATTTATACTTAATTATTTCATTTCTTAAATTGATTGTTAATGCTGCTGTATTTTTAATTTCAGTGCCCACATGTTCCCTGCCAGTATATAGAAAGACAATTGCTGTTTGTGTATTGATTTTATATCCTGCAACCCTGCTGAATTTACTAAGAGGTTTGCTTGTTTGTTTTTTGGTAGATTCCTTGGGATTTTCTATGTAGACCATCATGTCATCTGCAAATAGGGATAGTTTTATTTTTTCTTCCTGATCTGTATGCCTTTTATTTCTTTTTCTTGCCTGATTGCACTGGCTAGAACGTCCAGTACCATGGTGAACAGCAGTGGTGAGAGTGGACGTCCTTGCCATGTTCCTGATCTTAGAAGGAAAACATTCAGTCTTTCGTGATCAATTATGATGTTAGATGTAGGGTTTTTGTAGATGATTTTTCTCAAGTTGAGGAAGTTTCCTTCTATTCCTGGTTTTCGGAGTGTTTTTATGGTGAGTGGGCGTTAGTTTTTAATCCATACGTCTGCCTCCCCAGCCAGATTCTAAGTTTCTAGAGCTGAGACATGGCATCATAAACATTTTGTTTTTCTCAGCACCGTGCTCAGTGCTTTGCCCTGAATAAGCACGGAACAAATGTCTGTGGGTTGCTGAAGCTTGGCCACCGATGGCAGATGAGCAGGGAGCCTGAGAAGGAACTCACCAGGGTACCTCTACCCAGACATTCTGCTCAACTGAGGCTGGATGAGAGAGTGTAGCTCCCCAAACCAATGCCACAGCAGAGACATGGAGGAGTCAGAACTGACTCCCCTGCGCTGCCCCAGATGTTGGAGATGAAACGTTTTAGGGTAAGTGCCAACTAAAAACCAATGCATTAGATACTATAAAATGAGTGAATTGTACAATATGTGAATTATATCCCAATAAAGTTGTTGTTTTTTTTGAAAAAGGTAAGTGAAAGTGGGCAGGGAAGGTCCTGGTACCCTCTGCTGGAGGACAGGGCACTGCCGTCAGTCAGCTCCGTGTCTCCCTGCCCACTCTGAGACAGTGAAGGCTGTGCCAGATGGAGAGATATATATGCTTTACTGCCTTATTGAGACCCTCTGCTCCTCTCCCCTTACCCTGATATTGTTGGGAGCAAGAGAGTATTCCTTTGTCCCCTCAGAAGAACTCAGAAACCTTCTTCGATACATATTGCCACTTCTAAAGCACTAATGTAAGAGTAAAGGAGCCCTGGTGGCACAATGGTTTAGTGCTTGGCTGCTAATCAGAAGGTTGGCAGTTTGAACTTGCTCACCGTCTCCCCAGGAGAAAGACCTGAGATCTGCTCCCTTAAAGATTACAGCGTAGGAAACCCTGTCGGGCAGTTCTACTCTGTCACGCGGGGTCGCTATGAGTTGGAATAGACTCGACGGCACCCAGCAACAACAACAATCTGCGAACGGTGAAATGACCTGCTTCCTGCCCAGTGAGGCAGCATCACTGAAACTGTTTTCCAGAGTCAGAGTATTTTCCACAGTCTGGAAGCTTTCCCAAGTACTATTTTAGTTTAAGCTGTTTCTCCATCCCCTTGACCCTGTCTGTGAGGTAAGAAATGGGCAGAAAATACTAACTTTATTTTTAACAGTGAGGAAATGAGCAAAAGAGTGAAAAATAGTTTCCCATCGTCACAAACGATAGTGGCATTAAATCTAGAATACGATCTTCTGGCTCCCATTTCAGCAGGCGGGACACTTGACTTGTGTCATATTTTAGTCCCTTCTTGTCTCACATGACTGCTGATTTCATGTATTTATATGTTCTCCCTTCATTTTAGACTAGAACAAGCAATTGTATCCTTCTGGTATTGAGAGCCTTCCAGATTTCAGGGATAATGATAGTAATAATACTTGTCATAGTAGTAGTTGTTCTCAAACTGTCTCTTCTACTGACATATGGTTCATTTCCCAGCGTTTGCTTTACTGAATTTCTTGCCCCTTCTTCCTTCCATTCCATGTCTCCTTTCCAGCATCTTTTCAAATGAGCTATCACAAAAGGCAAACCAATTTGTGTGGTATGTGTATACATCTGTTCTGACAAGGTTATTTTCCTAAGGGTTATGACATTCACATTATGACAGAGCAAACCAACAGCCAGATTCTGGTTGCAGAGTTGATAGCTTGTGGGTTTTACGCGTGATGACACTCAGTGCCCACATTGGGATTCTTGATTGTGGTGAGTCTTTGGAACACAATTACATCTTGTTTTAATTTCTTTTGCTTCCTAGGGCTCAAGGGTTCTTGTTGATGCAAGAGACAAGCTGGGCATTCCTTGGCAGTACTCTGAAAATGAGAAGCATGGCATGTTCTTAATGGCCTTCGAGAACAAAGCAGGGCTGCCCCTGGAGCCAGCCACCTTCCAGCTGTACGTCCCAGCCCTGAGTGCCCTCTGGAAGGACTCTGGTATCAGGGAGGCCTTCAGCCGCAGGAGTGAGTTCCAGCTGGTGAGTAGGCCCTCTCCGTAGGCCATATGGTTCTGTTCTACCTTCGGTTTTGTGTTAGTAGAACTTAAATAAGGTGAAGGAGGAGTCCTGGTGGCAAAGTGGTTAAGAGCTCAGGCTGCTCACCAAAAGGTCGGCAGTTTGAACTCACCAGCTGCTCCTTGGAAACCCTGTGGGGCAGTTCTGCTCTGTCCTATAGGGTCACTATGAGTTGGAATCAACTCAAAGGCACACAACAACAACAAGGTGAAGGAGTCAAAAGAAATAAGAGAATGTGATCTCCATAGAAAAGGAATCATTGTAATCTTCCAAAAGGCAGGAATATTGGAAACAATTATAGAATACAACTTAGTATCTGTCTTAGTTATCTAGTGCTGCTGTAACAGAAGCACCACAAGTGGGTGGCTTTAACTATCAGAAATTTATTTTCTCACAGTTTAGGAGGTGAGAAGTCTAAAATCAGGGTGCCGGCTCTAGCTCTCTGTCAGCTCTGGAGGAAGGTCCTTGTCTCTTTTCAGGTTCTGTTCCTTGGCTCCTTGACAGTCTTCATGTGGGATGGTATCTGTCTTCCCCATCTCTGCTTGCTTGCTTAATCTGTTCTTTTATACAGGTAGTCCCCGACTTACAACGCGGTTCTGTTCCAATGACTTGTCTTAAGTTGGTTCTGATGCTAAGTTGAATACCTCTTTTTTTTTTTTTTTCCTTTTTTTTTTTTAATTGTGCTTTAGAAGGCTTGCAGGGCAAATTAGTTTCTCATTAAACAATACACATTGTTTTGTGACACTGGTTGCCAACCCCACAGCAGGTCAACACTTCTCCCCTTCTCGACCTTGGGTTCCCCATTTCCATTTGTCCAGCTTTCCTGTCCCCTCCTGCCTTCTTGTCCTTGCCCCTGGGCTTGTGTGCCCATTCAATTTCATATACGTGGTTGAGCTATGTGTATTATTATTCGTTGTATGGGCCTGTCTAATCTTTGGCTGAAGGGTGAACCTCAGGAATGACTTCAGTACTGAGTTAAAAAGGTGTCCAGGGGTCATACTTCCAGGATTTCTCCAGTCTCTGTGAAACAAGTAAGTCTGATCTTTTTTTGTGAGTTTGAATTTTGTTCAACATTTTTCTCCAACTCTGTCCAGGATCCTCTATTTTGAGCCCTATCAGAGCAGTCAGTAGTGGTAGCTGCGCACCGTCTAGTTGTGCTGGACTCAGTCTAATGGAGGCTGTGATAGTTGTGGTCCATTAGTCCTTTGGACTAATCTTTCCCTTATGTCTTTGGTTTTCTTCATTCTCCCTTGATCCAGACAGGGTGGGACCAGTGGAATATTTTAGATGGCCGCTCACAAACTTCTAAGACCCCAGATGCTACTCACCAAAGTAGGGTGTAGAACATTTTCTTTATAAACTATTTCATGCTAGTTGACCTAGATGGTCCCCTGAGACTGTGGTCTCCAGCCCTCAGCCCAGTAATTTTATCCCTCGGGGAGTTTGGATGTGTCTGTGAAGCTTCTATGACTTTGCCTTGGTCAAGTTGTGCTGACTTCCCCAGTAAGTTTTCATTATTATTGCCTTTTATTATCAGTATCTTTATAAATCTGATCTTTATTTGTCTTTGGGGGTTGGCATGACTTCTTTTGCTAGATATATTGTTGGGAGCATAAGCAGTACAGGTGTTAGAGTTAGAGAAACTTAAACAACTCGGCTTCACATTAACAGCTGATGCTTCTTACGGTACGAAACTCTGAAGAAGATCACGCTATAGGCCTGGTCTGCAATGAAGTTGGCATCAGTATCATAACAATGAAGTCAGAATCATAATGACTGTCAGGCGGGTGTGCGCAGTTCACGGTTTAATTGTCATATGTTGTTAGGGTTGAACATAGACCAACTTTCTGTCCATTACAACTTCCAGCACCAACTCCATTGTAGGCCAGGCTATAACCTGCTATCCGGCAGTGTTTTGAACAGTGAATCATAAAATTGAACACCTGCAAGTGAACATCTGAGAATGCTAACATCAGAGCAAATTATATGCTGCAACACTGTATGTAGTACATATTGCTAACAGTAAGATGTACAGCAAAAAAAAGGACAGTTTTAAGTGTGAGTTATTGTAACTCGAATGCATTGTAAGTCGGGGACTACCTGTATATCAAAAGAGATTGACTCAATACACACCCTACATTAATACTACCTCATGAACATAAAAAAAAAAAAAACCATTCCCAAGTGGGATTATAACCACAGGTGTAGGGGTTAGGATTTACAACACATACTTTTGTGGGACACAATCCAATCCAGAATAGTATCTAAATGTGGGATTAGAGTTTAAAGGTTTTTTTCCCCTCATAAACTCACATGGTTTGAGAAAGAAGATTCTAGTCTATCTACAGCTTGGCTGGAAATAGTTGTTGTCAACTGAGCATTTACCAAAGGCGATAGAAGCATTCAGAGCTGATTATTTACAACTCACATTTAGTAAGTGTTCCGTCTAGGATAGTAGTGTAGCGGGGTGGTTTTGTCAGACTTTCATTGTGTGCTTCTTTCATTGGATAGTGTTTTAGAGCTGGAAGGGCATGCATAGCTTAGTAAGTCAAACCGTTTTAATTTCACAGATGTGGAAATATGCCCAAAGAGGTTGTGTGACCTACCCAAGGTCCTATCTTCTTGCTAATTATGGTCAGAAATTTGGGCCTGCAAGGCCAGCCTCTTTATTTCCTCCTGTATTCATTCATTCATTAACCATTTATGGAGCACCTACTGTGTGCTAGACCATATGCTGTATGCTGGGAATACAGTGTGAGTAAGACCGACCGTGGAACCTATCCTCAGAGAGCTCTTTTCATCTAGACTTGACATGGCTCTGATTGGGGTAAGATTGCCACTAGGTGGGTCACTTCCTTTGTTTTGATCTTGTGTTTCAAACAGCAAGACTCTTTTGAAGATATGGCTACCTGAAAAGTATACTGTTCTACCCATTGCCATCTAGTCTATTCTGACTCATAACAACCCCATGTGACAGTGTAGAACTGCGCCGTAGGGTTTCCAAGGCTGTAAATCTTTATAGAAGCAGATTGCCAAGTCTTTCTCCCATGGAGAAAGGTTTGAGCCACCGACCTTTCGGTTAGCAGCCAAGCACTTAAGCACTGTGCTTCCAGGGCTCATTTATACTGTTCTAGTCAATTACATATTTTTAAAGACTCTAATAACCTAAGGAGCCCTGGTGGTGCAGTGGTTAACAGCTACGGCTGCTAACCAACAGGTCAGCAGTTTGAATCCACCAGCCGCTCCTTGGAAAGCCTGTGGAGCAGTTCTTCTTTGTTCTATAGGATCGCTATGAGTTGGAATCAACTCAACGGCAACAGGTTTGGTTCCGGGGTTTTTTTTTTAATTGTGCTTTAGATGAAAGTTTAGAGCTCAAGTTAATTTGTTATACAAAAATTTATACACATATTATTACATGACATTAGTTGCAATCCCTATAATGTGACAGCACACTCCCCCTTTTCACCCTGGGGTTCTTGTGTCCATTCAACCAGTTCCTGTCCTTTCCTGCCTTCTCATCCTGCCTCTGGACAGGAGCCACCCATTTGGTCTCGTGTATCTGCTTAAACTAAGAAGCACACTCTTCATGAGTATTATTTTATGTTTTATTGTCCAGTCTAATCTTTGTCTGAAGAGTGGGATTTGGGAATGATTTTAGTTCTGGGTTAACAGCGTCCCAGGGCTAAAACTTGGGGGATTCCTCCAATCTCAGTCAGACCATTACGTCTGGTCTTTTTACATAAATTTGAGTTCTCCTCCGCACTTTTCTCCTGCTCCATCTGGGACTCTCTGTTGTGTTCCCTGTCAGGGCAGTCATTAATGGTAGCCAGGCACCATCTAGTTCTTCTGGTCTCAGGCTAATGAAGTCTCTGGTTTATGTGGACCTTTTGTCTCTTGGGCTAATATTTTCCTTGTGTCTTCTGGTGTTCTTCATTCTCCTTTGCTCCATGTGAGTTGTGACCAGTTGATGCATCTAAGATGACAGCTCACAAGCTTTTAAGACCCCAGACACCACTCACAAAAGTGGGATGCAGAACATTTTCTTAATAAACTTTGTTATGCAGTTGACCTAGATGTCCCCTGAATTGGTTTTGGGTTTTTAATAACCTAAAGTAAATATGACAGTGTTAATTTTTAGTACGTCGGTGTGATTGTACATGTGTGTTTGTGATTACTGTACTTGATTTTCTGTATTTTTCTCTTTTAAAAAAACTGTAGAACATTTTAATAAATAGGTAAATATTAGACCCTTATTGTCATTATTAGGAGTCCCTGGATGGCACAAATGGTTAAGCTCTCCACTAGTAGCCAAAAGGTTGACGGTTCAGACCCATCCAGGAGCATCTCAGAAGACAGGCCTGGTGATCTGCTTCTGAAAGATCACAGTCTTGAAAACCCTGTGGAACAATTCTACACTGCACACATGGGGTTGCCATGAGTCAGAATCTACTCAAGGGCAGCTAACAACAACACTGTCATTATTATCAAGATATACAATTACAGCAAAATTTAAAGAACGTAACATTATCAGTAGAGCCCTTGTTTCTGTTTTTGGATCTTTTTTCTTAGTGTCAAAAACCTTACCAACTTGATTTTTGCTTTTTTTTATGTCATTCCAGTCAGGGACGGAAACAAAAAGTGGGAATAAAAAGGCTATGTCCAGTGATTACCTTGTGACTGCCCTTTCTTCTCTGTGGGGAATATGTGGGAGTGCCGGGGTGATGGTGGTGGTGTTGGGTGCCATCAAATTGATTCCAACTTACAGTGGCCCCATGTAACAGTAGAACTGCCCCATAGGGTTTCCTAAACTATAATCATTACAGGAGCAGATCTCCAGGTCTTTTCTCCCACATAGCCGCTGGTGGGTTAGAACCTCTGACTTGTCAGTTAGCAGCTGAGCACTTAACCATTATGCCACCAGGCTCCTTACTGCTGGGGTGGTAGGGTTGTAATTCTTCTCTTTCCAAAGAGGAGAAAGCGTTGCCTTTTTCCTCACTGATTACTTATTGCTATGCGTTCACTGATGCCATTTACACACAGCATTTCATGTAACTTCTTGTGGTTATAAAAAAAGATAACCTTGCTATGTTAGACCTTATCTTTTAAAACACATTTAAGTAAGACAAAGCAAAACACTAGACAGGTTTTTGCCATAAATGTAAGTATCATCTACTTATATGCCCTTTTTGTTATAAAAGGGAATTCGGAGCTTTTTAAACACATCTTGCAAATTATCATTAACTAACATAACATGTAAGGAGCCCTGGTGATACATGGTTAAGCACTCGGCTTCTAACCAAAAAGTTGGCGGTTCGAACCCAGACAGCAGCTCCGCGGGAGAAAGACCTTTCGATCTGCTTTCTTAAAGATTACAGCCTGGAAAACCCTATGGGGCAGTTCTACTCTGTCACATGGGGCTACTATGAGTCGAAATTGACTCAGTGGCACCTAACAACAACAATATAGCATGTGGATAATATTCCCATGACTCATCTGCTTTCTAGGATACCTTTTAATTTGGGGATCTAGTTCATTGTTGTTGTGTTATTAGGTGCCATCGAGTCAATTCTGACTCATAGCGACCCCATATGACAGGGTAGAACTGCCCCATAGGGTTTTCTAGGCTGTAATCTTTATGGAAGCAGATTACCAGGTCTTTTCTCTTGCAGAACCACTGGGTGGGTTCGAACCACCAGGCTTTGGGTTAATAGCCAAGTGCTTAACCATGGCACCACCAAGGCTCGTTTCTAGTTAATTACAGTGATACAATATGGGTATATCTGCTGTCTTTGGTTATAACTCCTGCACGGACAGTGACCCTGAACTCGTACAGTCGTGGTCCTTCCTACTGTGCAGTATGATGGATGTTCATCATGTGAGCCCTGTCTATCTGCCAGGCCCTGTGCAGAGGGCTGAGGATGAGGTCCCATGCCATTTCCTCAAAGAGCTGGTAAGACAGACATATATGCAAGCAAATAACTGCAAATACAATGTGATAAGAAATGTAATTGAGGCGTAGACAGGCTACATTGGGCATAAAGGAAAGAAGTAGGTAGTTCCACCTGGTAGGAAGGGGTCAGAGGGGACATTTTTAGAGATTCTTCTGAAGGTTAAGTAGGAAGGGTGGGGTGGCAGAGGGAGCTGTACATGTTCAGCATGGCCAGGGGGCAGTGAACATGGAAACTGCAGAGTTGGGTAGAGGCTGGGGAGAGGCCTGACACCTCGGGTACACCAGAAATCGCAGCTCAAATGGGCTTAAGCGATAAAGGGACTCTGTTGGCTCAGAACAGAAAAAAACAGAGTAGAGGGTGAGGGGGAACTTGAACTGTCTCTCTGCTCTTTTCTTGGCTCCACCCTGTGCTCCTCCACTTTTGGTCTGGCTTCCCCTGTGGTTGCAAAATGGCAGCTGCAGAAGGCAGTTTACGAGTCTACACCCCCACCAGGAGTCAGGAGCCTGTCACTGTGGCCAGGGAGACGCTGCGCATGGGTTGGTTGAGGCGAGGGTGAACTCTTCATACCTGTATTGACCACTGAAAGAGGGGACCAGCTGCCCCTGGAGTGGGTGGGTGGGATAATCCCACCCAGTCTGCATGCTGGATTAGAAGGAGGTAATGACAGCACACACTGGGGCCATATATGCCTGCCGAGCAGTGTGTGCTTATCCTGTAACAGTAAAAAGCCATTGAGGTGTGTAAAGCTGAAAGTAACAGCTCATATTTACAGTTTTTCCAGAAATCACTGCCATGGTGTAAAAGATGGCCTGAAGGCACGTGAGGCTAGAGGCAGAGGACCAGGTCGTAGGTGCCTTGAAGTCTAGTTAATTCACAATCGCCAAAAGGTGGAAAAAACCCAAGTGCCCATCAGTAGATGGATGGATAAACAAGATGTGGTCATCCATACAATGGAATATTATTCAGCCATAAAGGAAAATGGAGTTCTGATATATGCTACCACATGGATGAACCTTGAAAATATAATGCTGAGTGAAAGAAACCAGACACAAAATGACATACAATGTATGATCCCACTAATATGAAATATCTAGAATAGACAAATCCATGGAGACTGTCATGGATTGAATTGTGTCCCCCCAAAAAATATGTGTATCTCTTTGGCTAGGCTGTGATTTCCAGTATTTTGTGGTTGTCCTCCATTTTGTGATTGTAATTTTATGTTAAAGAGGATTAGGGTGGGATTGTAACACCACCCTTACCCAGGTCACATCCTTGATCCAATGTAAAGGGAGTTTCCCTGGGGTGTGGCCTGTACCACCTTTTATCTCTCAAGAGATGAAAGGGAAGCAAGCAGAGAAAGTTGGGGACCCCATACCACCAAGAAAGCAGCACTGGGAGCAGAGCGCATCCTTTGGATCCAGGGTCCCTGCGCCTGAGATGCTCCCAGACCAAGGGAAGACTGATGTATCACAAGGACCTTCTTCCAGAGCTGACAGAGAGAGAAAGCCTTCTCCTGGAGCTGATGCCCTGAATTTGGACTTGTAGCCTACTAGACTATGAGAAAATAAATTTCTCTTTGTTAAAGTCATCCACTTGTGATGTTTCTGTTGTAGGAGCACTAGATGACTAAGACAGAGTCCAAAGTTTATTAGTGGTTACCAGGGTCTGGGGGAGGGGGAATTATGGAGTTGTTGCTTAAGGGACACTGAGTTCTTGTTAAGGATGAGGAAAAAAATTGGAAGTGGTAGTGGTGATGGTTGCACAAGGTGTTGAACGTAATTCATGTCACTAAATGGTACACATAAAAACAATTGAAATGGTAAATGTTTTGTTATACATATTCTGCCACAATAAAAATTATTAAAAAAAAAAAAAAAAAAGTCCAGTTAAGAGGCCATGAGGACTTGAATTAGGGCAGCCGTGGTTTTGATACTTATCCTCACATCGTATGATTTACCTCTACTGGTTTTTTCCTAGCTAATCTCTGAACAACTCCTTGACTATTGTCTAGTTAATTGTAATCTTCATCATCATCCTTTCCCCCAAACACATCATGTGAGCAGACTGTGAAAATGACGAGGTATAGAATTGCTGGAAAAAACGGTACCAGTTTTTGCTTTTCATAAAGTACCCTTGAACTTGGGGCTAATCAACTAAATTTAACAGTGTAATTGTTAATACACAACAGTGGGCTCAAACATACTATTGTAAGGATGGCACAGGGCCAGGCAGTGTTATACATAAGGTCGCTATGAATCAGAGCCAACTTAGTAACACCTAGTAACAATTGCTGATATAGGCAAAATGATCTGTTCTTGCTCCAAGGACTGGATAATTATCCTGGGAATTCCATACATCTGTGAGAGTTCTCACTTTACTTCTTATTGTCCAATTGGGAGCAACCGATTCACTGTTTCAGGTGTTGAGGTGACCACACAGGTGAACATGTGGCACGCCAAGGGACATGACCTCATTTCTGTTCCTCTTGTGACACTGCCTCACACTTCTTGCATGCTAAAAGCATTCACCAAGTTGTGGGTTATTTTGTGCATCCTTTCAGTTCTTATTTCAAAGTGGCAGGCCACTGTGGCTCCTTGAAAATGTCTTCATTCTTTTGGCTTTGTAAGATGGAGTTGAAGACAGTTCAAGAGAAGTGAGTTTATGTTAATAGTGCAGTGTGTCTTGGTTTCTGGAGACCAGGTGACTCTGCTTATTACAGAGATTTTTTTTCTGTCTCATTTCTGAAGGAATCAAGTCTTTGTAACATTAGAAATAGCTATAAAAGACTGGATTTATAGGGTGAACTTTAGATGTAGAGGAAAATTAAGGAAAGTTCTCCATCACGATTGTAGGTGGGTGCCGCAGCCTTAGAACCAAGTGGGTGTGAAGTTTGAACAGGAAGATTACCCTGTGGCTTTGTGGTTACATGCTAGCTTTAGAAGAATTTTTGGAATTACCAGTCCAGCTCTTAACAGATCAAATCAACATTTATTGTTCTCAATGTTTGCAAAGTCTGGCTTTTCAGAATTGCTCCAGGTTTCTTGCATCAGCTTGTATAGCCAAGATCTTTGTTATCGTTGCACCCCTTCTCCTCCCATCCCTCACCCCAATGTACGCGTACTTTTAAAGGGTTATAGAAACATGGCTTGTGAGTTCTCAGGCTTGGAGTGCTTTTTTTGGTAAAGCTCTGGGATAGAGGATTGCCCCAGATCTGCTTTTGCATTCCTGAAGCAAATGCCAGCTCATGCAGTGTGGCAATTGCATCTTTTTAGAAAAGGACAAACCAATCACTTATCAGAATATCTGGACATTTGCCCACGCTTCAGCTGGTTTTATTTTCACTGAGTTTAAAAATACATTTCCCAAGCCTTCTTAGTAAGCTTTTGAAACACTAGAGGGCCGGGTTAAATGGCAGATAAGATGGTTTGTAGCTATAGCAACTTTCTGTAACTTTCTTTGAGGTCACATGAAACAAAGTGAATTATACTGAACAGTCTTGTGCATTTTCAGTGCCCAGTACCACATCCTTCTAGGACAGAAATCTGGGATACAACGATGTGGTGGCTACTTTGAGATACTCAGCGAACTGTTTAATTGTAGCTGGTTGATTAGGAATAAGATCAGAGTAGCAGCAATGCCTGGCCGATGAGAGATTATGTCCAGCGGTTATTTGAGGATAAACACATCACGTTTTCCACCGTCTCTCTGAGTGGTCTCTGTTGTTAGTCCTTTGCCCTCTGAGTTGGATATAGGCCCTGTTAGCTGTCATCCTTTTGGAGGTGTAATTCTTGGCTTTTTCCTTATTCTTTCCTTCTTTTTCTTTGCTATTAAGATATCCTGTAGACTTGATTTTTAAAAATACTGTTATTCAAAGTTTTAGACAAGAGGAAGAGCGGCAAACCCCCGGAAAGTAGGCATGAGGACAGTGTCTTTAGCCTCTGGTTTTTCTTGTGGTGCAGTCTGGAACTTCAGAGAATCTCGCTGCTTCCAAACTATTGTCATCTCCTGTTTGTAAGTATCCCTGGGTGTCTGTATCCACTGTGATTAAGTTTGGCTGCATGTGATAGAAAGCCCAAAATAACAGTGACTTAAACATGGTTAAAAAAAAAATCCCTGTCATGAAAGAAGGTCAAGGAGCCGGTCCAGGTGTGATGTGGTAGGTCTATTCCAGAACCATCCAGTGTCTAGCGTGTGTCTCCTGGCCTCGGTGAGCCGCGAGCCCGCATTCCAGTCAGACAGAAGAAGGGGGCAAGGTGGCAAATCCGCTCTTTTCCTTTTAGGGCGACTTCTGGAAGTGCCATCTGACACGTCCTCCTCAACCTTATTGACTGGAGCATGGTCACATGGCCACACCTCCAAGGAGGCCGCTCACGGGGGTTCTGGAGCTGGGCATCCTCCTACTGAGGGGAAGGATGGCATTGGCACGGGCATCAGCAGCATTGGCCAGAGGCCTGGGACCTTCTCTGCTTCTAATACGATTAGACCTCAGGAAGTCAGTGCTTACCTGTTAAGACCAGCCAGGGAAGGCGAAGTTGGGTGTTTATAAGTTGTTTTAACTCTCCTTTGCTGAATAAAAGGAAAATTAAATAGCACATAATGTCATATTCTGTGAAGTGCTGTATGGGCCAGTGGAGATGAATCAGAACTGGGCTTTCAGTCTTGTGTGTCTGTCTCAGTTTTCGGGAATTCTTTCCCAACAGATATTTATTGGGCATCCAGTATGTGCTGGGGAAATAGCAGTGACAAAAACAGACAAAAATCTAAATCTCTGGAAGGTACTTCCTGATAAGAGGAGACTGGCAGATTACTAGTTGTGTGTGTGTGTGTGTGTGTGTGTGTGCATGCACACATGTATGTGTTACATATGTTAGAGAAAATAAAGCAGGGGAGCGGGATAGCGAGTGGTGAGGGGAGTCTGCATGGCTAATAGGTTGGTCAGGGACGGTCTTGTTAGCAGACTGCTGGTTCCCCCAACATTTGTTGTCCCCTTCTTTTATGGTGGTAGGATTTTAGATGAGAATGTGGCCACAGAGCCTAAGGCCACATCTTCTAGTCTCCCTTGTGGTTGGGGTGGTCGTGGGACTGAGCTGTGTGTCTTGCTGTCCCAGTGACTGTACATGTACCCCCTTAGCCCCTTCCCTGCCCCACTGCATGAACAAGGTTAAGAGTCTGAGCGATCAGCTGAAACCCGCAGTTGAAGCAATACACTGAGCCTGGCAGGGGCACCTCCCAGCCTCTGCTGTGGAAGCCACTGTGCTTTGGGCTTTTATCCCTAACACAGCTTCCATGAGGTGTCACCTGAGAAAAACACTGAAGGAGGTGGGGAGCAAGCCTGCAGCTGTCTGGGAGTGGACAGGAAGAGTGCAGGCAGGGAGAGCGACAGGTGCAAAGGCCCTGAGGTGTTCCAGCTACGGCAAGGAGGTCAGTCGTGACAGCTGAGAAGCAGACAGGTGAGAAGAGGAACGGGGGCTAGGGTGCAGGTTGGTGCCATATTGTGTGGTTGCGTATCATTTCGGGGCATGTTGTGTAGGAGCATAATGTGTAGCTGCGTAGTGTGTAGAGCATGTTGTGTGAGGCATAGTGTCTAGGGCATATTGTGTGGGGCATAGTATGTAGTGGCATATTGTGTAGGGCTTTGAGCAGAGCAGTGATGGATCCCACATTTGAATAGGACCGCTCTGGCAAATGTGTTGATAGTAGAAGCAGGGAGTCCTGTTTGGAGGCTATTGCAGTGATCTAGGTGACACCTTAGCTGTGGCCAAGTCAGGGTGGTAGTGATGGATGTGTGAAAAGCAGTTAGATTCTGGATGTGCTAGAATTGGAGAGGAATTGGGAGATCATCTGATCTGACTTCCCCTCCAGTGTGAGGGTGCCCTCTGTATCACCCCCGAGAGGCAAGATCTAGCCTTGATTGTTTTGTTTTAATTTGGGACACTTGATGGAAAGTCCATTTCTTTATCTCTAAGAGTGACTCTCAGGCTGCCTGTTTGTGTCTGGAGCCTGCCCCTGGAGTGCACTGTTGTTGTTGGGTGTCATGGAGTCGATTCCAACTCATAGTGACCCCATGTGATAGAGTAGAACTGCCCCCTAGGGTTTTCTACGCTACAGTCTTTATGAGAGCAGATTGCCAGGTCTTTCCCCTGCAGAGCCGCTGGGTAGGTTTGAATTGCCAGCCTTTCCGTTAGCAGCCGAATGCTTAACTGTTGTGCCACCAGGGCTCTTTGGAGTGCAGAGTAGGTGGGATTGAAGCCTGTGCCCCCAGTGTCATCCCCATCAGACCATGTGCGACATCCCATAAAATTTGGTCCTCACTCTGCCGGGAGACATGCTTCAGACCAGAAGTCCCAGTCTTTCTTTGAAGACTGATTGCTTTTCATTTCCTTAACATCTTGAAACTGATGTGTTGGATTAGGGGTGCTGAGAGTAGAGCTCTTGAGTGGTCTAGAGAAAGGTTATAGCAGCTGAGAGGTCTTCCTGGTAAAGCCTCAGTCCCATACTGTGCTGGCTGGGGCCTGCTGAGTTCTTCAGTGTTGGTTACTATTTAATTAGTGTTTGATTAATGGAAATTGAAGTCAACAAATAGTACCAATTTATGCCCCTACCATAGCCTCTCATACAGCGTATGAGAGAATTTTTCTCCATACTTTGAACCATATTAGTTTTACTAGTATGCTTAAATTTTTGCCAGTCTGATAAGTAAAAAATTTCCATAATTATTAGTGAAGTATAGTTCTCTTCTTAGGTAACTGGCTGTTTATATTCATTCTGTTGTGAATGGGCTATTGATATCCTTGGATTGTTTCTTCTGTTGAGAGCAGGTTTCTCTTCTCTTGATTTGTACCAGGTGCTGATTTTTTCTTTCTTTTTTTTTTTTAACATTTTATTTGAAATAATTATAGATTCACAGGAAATTGCAAAGATAATGCAGAGAGGTCTCTTGTACCCTTCACCCAGTTTCCCCCAGTGGTTACACTTTACATGACTGTAGTGTAATGTGAAAACCAGGAAACTGACATTGGTACAAGGGTAAGTCAAAAAGCATTGCTACAAAATCTTAGAAACCTTTATTAAGTAAAAAATCAAAATGTGAGGCTATTGTTTCTTGACATATCCTCCATCTAGGTCTGTACACTTCTGAAGGTGGTATTTCCATCTCTCTAACCCTCCCCTGAGGGGCCCTGGTGGTGCAGTGGTTAAGAGCTCAGCTGCTAACCAAAAGGTCAGCAGTTCAAATCCACCAGCTGCTCCTCAGAAACTATATGGGACAATTTTGCTCTGTCCTATAGGGTCACTAGGAGTTGGAATCAACTCGATGGCAATGGGTTTGGTTCAGGTTTAACCCTTCCCTGAAGAATACTGCATTCTGAATTTATACCTCATCGAAACAGCAGTTTTGGCATCCTTGAGGAACTCAGATCATGTTCCTTTTAAATGTTCTTTGAGAAAGAAGTCTCAAGGGGCAAGATCAAGGCTGTAGGGTGGATGGGGTTAAGTTTCCTAATGAAATTCTTGCTGCCTTCGAAGAATGAGCTGGTGCGTTGTTGTGATGAAAAAAATTCCTTGGTGCAACTTTCCTGGCCCTTTTCTCACCAATGCAGTTTTCAGTTTTCTTAAAACTTCTTTATAACAAGCCCCTGTGATCATCCTGTGTCTTTCGAGAAAATCTATCAAGATTACCCCTTTGGAGTCCCAAAAAACAGTTGCCATAACCTTCTGAGTGGTCTTCCCTCTCTTGGCTCATCTTTGAGGTCTTCTCGACCTTCCTTAAAATGCTTGCTCCATCTAAAAACTGTTGTTTTATGTGGGGCAGCATTCCCATAAACTTGTTGCAAAGCTTCAATGATTTGGGGAAAAAAATTTTTTTTTATTTTTTTTTAAAGTTTTGTTAAAAATTTGTTATTAGCCCTGGCCCCAAAATCATTTTTTCCCATGGCACAAAAAATATCCTTTTTTTTTTTTGAAGGCACCCTAAGAAGACTAAGACAAGTGTATTACTGAGAGAGCTTGCCTTCAGCCATCCACTGATTGCAGAGCCATGTTTAAACATGTTTTGTTTGGAATAAACCCATGCATTTATGAACTGGAACCCTAGTAGCAATACTTTTGGACTTACCCTCGCGCAATGCAGATTCCTGTAACCACCTCTGCAGTCAAGGTACAGACTGTTCCATCACCACAAAGATCTCCCTATTTTTAAGATAGGTCAAAAAAGGAGCAGATAATTTCTAGTTATATTGGAGTTATAGTTCTAGATAATTGGAGTTATGTTTCAGATACTAAAAAATTAGAAGTTACTTTCTTAGTGTTGGTTTGATATTGTGTGTGTGTGTGTGTGTCTGAGTTTTTAACCTTTCAAACTATATTCGCTTTAATAGTGTGGTTCATAGTGGAATATCTCAGCCCTCTTAAAACTTACTGTTGAAGTCGGAAAGACCTTGAGAACTCCTCTAATGAAATTCTATTTGATACTGAGACTCTTTGAGGCCTGGGAGTTCCAGAAATTTGCCTGAAATAGCAAAGCTGATGAGTAGCCTAGCCAAGATTAGAATGCAAAGAACTTGTAGAGTAGCCCAAGTAGCTCATTGCTTGTCTGGGTCCTGGTCCTACTTCTGGAGGGGGTAGGAACACTTAATTTTCCTCTGGGGTGGCTCTTACTTGAGGACATAGAGGCAGGAAGCTGAGATATTTGCTATTCTTGGATCATGTGCTGGTGAGAAACTTATGTGTTCCTGCTAATGATGTTGGCCTTTCCCCTTTGTTCCATTAATCATGAATAGTATTATACTTATAGACCTCTAAAAACCTCCTCCTTTAGGGGAAAAAACTGAAATATTGTGCATTTAAACATAGATCCTTGTGGAAAATGTTGCTATAAAGCTTTGCCTCTGGAGGTTTTATAAGTCGGTGACATAATGGCCCAGGGTGGAAGTGTGATATATGTTATTGTTGTCGTTGTTAAGTGCCATCAAGTTGATTTTGACTCATAATGACCCCACGTGACAGAGTTGAGCTGCCCAATAGGGTTTCCTAGTCTGTAACCTTTATGGAAGCGGATTATCAGGTCTTTATCCCACGGAGCCAGAGCGACTGGTGGGTTCAAACTGCCAGCCTTTCAATGAGCAGCCAAGCGCTTAACCTCTGTGCTACCAGGGCTCCTTGATATATTATACAGGAGAGTTAATACTGAAATATTTAGCATGATAACAAGGCCAGAAACCCTAAAGAAAAATAACAGATCTGGCTACTTAAACATTTTAAACTTTTGTACGGCAAAAGACAGCATAAAGAAAATAAAAGGGCAAATGACGGATTTGAAAAAAAATGATATTGCAATGTATAAAAAAAGATATTGTTTTACACACAGTCTTATAAGACAACTGCAGCCTGCTCAAGTGCACACTTGCAC
Source organism: Trichechus manatus latirostris (assembly GCF_000243295.1). Classification (NCBI taxonomy): domain Eukaryota; kingdom Metazoa; phylum Chordata; class Mammalia; order Sirenia; family Trichechidae; genus Trichechus; species Trichechus manatus. The sequence goes on from NW_004444087.1 coordinate 2,457,116, forward strand.
ATCAGTGAGGAACAGATCCCCAGGAGGAGACAAGAGATCACCAGCCTCACTAGGAATCATGTTAGTACAGGTTACAGCAATAATGAGGTTGCTTTTTGTCAGTTAGATAGTGATGATAAAGAATAATGCCCAGGGCTAATTGGGGTCACAGGGAAATGGGTGCTGTCATGCATAGATGGTGGGGTGTAGAGTGACACAATTCCTCAGTGTGTGTCAAATATAAAGTGTTCTACCCTCTGGCAGTAATTCATCTCCCAGGAATTTATCCTAAAGCAATAATTGTAAGACTTCAGGCTTCTAGTTAGAGTGGACTAGTTACCAAAATCTCCTGCTGAACATAAAGTGCTAGGTAAGATGTTAAAATCAACTCTACAAACCGATCTAGGAGCTGACAAGATTATAAAGAACCACTGGTCAAACCCTGGGAGAGCCAGAAGCTTGAGAGCTGAGCGGAACCCTGGCAGCTGCTTTTCCCTGAGACATTTGATGATCTAAACTGGGGGACTGCGCTGTGGTTTTCGACAGACTTTTCAGGGTTTTGAAAGGAGGATAGGAATTGAAGATCACTGATATTGGGGAATCTGAGAGGAGATTCCTCTGTAATGAGCTGGGACCTCAGAGGGTAAGGATGACCCAAAAGTAAGCCCACAGAAGGGAATTGAGAAAATTGCCTTGCTGCTGAGCCAGGGCAAGGGAGGGGACATAAGCAAAAGAAAACCCATCTATAGAGTGGCTCCCTGAGGGCCTGCAGCCCAAATTCACAACACCAGTCCAAGAACCCCTATGCCATGTGTGATGGTTAAGATTGTGTGTCAACTTGGCTGGGCCATGATTCTCAGTATTTATATGTGATCACTCTCATGATGGAATCAGCTGTGAGTAGCCAATCAGTTGAGAGGGAGTTTCCTTAGGGGTGTGGCCTGCATCCGAATATAAGCAGACATTCTGGCTTTTTTGCTCACTCTGGATCCTGCAGCTGCTTCCTGTTTGTCTGACTTCTGGTTCTGGGGACTTGAATTGTCAGCTTATCTGCTGATCTTGGGATTTGTCGATCTTCACAGCCTGTAAGCAAGAGCCCTGCTTTCCGACCTGCCAATCTTGAGTTTGCAGCCCCAGGGGCTACATGAATCAAGACAAGCCTCTATAGTGATCCACGGATGTGGGACATTCCAGCCGCTACAATTGCATGAGCCGTTTCCTTGATATAAATTTATTATTTATATTTATGTTTTTTACTGATTTTGCTTCTCTAGAGAACCCAGCCTAAGACATTTGGTACCAAGAGTGGTTCTAGGGAAACAGAACTGTAAGGATGAGTTTTCTAAATCGGTTCTCAAGTCTGGTTAGTCTTAAAGATGTTGATGACTGCTTCCAGTAGTAAAGAGGGCACTGCTAATCCATGGCATGAAGCGGCAATACAAATACGAAAAATATCACTACCAGTAGATCAGGTATTGGTGAAAGGTGAGTCTCTAGGTGAACACGTGTGATATCTTCCTACAGTTTTGTCAGAATGAGAAGTATAAGGAAGCTGGTTGGTTGGTCCTACTTTCGCTAGACAAACTGGCAAAAGAAAGAGATGCGCTCAGGGCTTCAGAGTCAAAGTTCAAGTGCCATATGACTGACCTCAAGGCTTCCACTTGTGCTTTGAAAGAAAGCCTTATTTCTTGTAGTAACAGAGCTGAAATTGCCAAAAACCAAACCCAGAATCTTACTTTAAGAGTGGCTGAATTACAACTCCAGCTCAATTGCCAACCTCCAGAGGTGTCTGAAGTTACAGTAAGGACATTGATTGGGAAGAAATGGGATCCTGAAACTTCAGATGGGGACATATGGGCAGATAATCAGGAAGCTGGGAACACTGAGACCCTAAATTCCATTGAATCATTCCTGCTAGCAGAACCACCTTCATCTGAAGAGATTACTGCATGTTTGTCTGCTAGACTACCCTGCCCAGAAAAACCATTAGCCCCTCCACTCCCATCTAATGAGATTGGCCCTAGCAGGGCTGCCTCTAAAGAGCCCTTGCCTGAGTCATTGCCTGGGGCATCACCTGAAGCAGATGCTTGACAAGACAATGCTGAATGTTCTCAAAACAATTCCACACTACCGATTCTGGCTTCTAGACCTATAACTAGACTTAAGTCCCAGCGAGCCCCAAAAGGTGAAGTACAAAGCGTGACCCATGAGGAGCTACACTACACTCCAAAAGAACTGCTTGACTTTTTTAATATGTACAAACAGGAACCTGGGGAATATGTGTGGGAATGGCTATTAAGGGTGTGGGATAATGGTGCAAGGAACATAAACATAGATCAGTCTGAGTTTATTGATATGGGTCCACTAGGCAGAGTCTTCATTCAGTGTTACAGTTCGAGAAGTTAGGAAAGGGTCTAATAGTTTATTTAGCTGGGTTGCCGAAGCATGGATTATGAGGTGGCCTACACTAAATCAAGTTGAAATATCAGACCTGCCTTGGTATACTGTAGAAGAAGGTATCCAAAGGCTTAGGGAAATTGGCATGCTAGAGTGGATTTATCATATTAGACCCACACACTCACACATGGAGCGCCCAGAGGACACACTTTTTACTACAACTGTGAGAAACAAATCTGTGAAGGGAGCTCCAGCATCCTTGAAGACTGCTGTGATTGCTATTTTATGTAAATCAGATTAGACAGTGGGAACTGCCCTAACTGAGTTAAGACACCTAACTACAATGGGGCTGATTGGACCCTCTGATAGTAGGGGCCAAATGGCAGCACTCGATCAACAAAGACAAGGTGGACATGGTTACAGTAATGGACAGAGGAGTCAAAACAGTAATCAGAATAGTCTGACTCGTATGGACTTATGGCGTTGGCTACTTAGTCATGGTGTCCCTAGGAGTGAAATAGATATGAAATCTACTAAATATTTACTTGATCTGTACAAATGGGTGAATTCTAGGTCAATTGAACAGCAGTCTAACTCAAACTGCCAGAACAGAGAGTCACGGTCCCACAATCATTTCCCAGATTTGAGCAGGTTAAAAGACCCACAACACCTTGAATGAAGGGGAGGCTGTGTCCTCTTGAGGAAGGACTCCAAGACACTGCCAAAAATTTTTACTGTTAATCTTTCTCCCAGCCTTCCCCAAAGGAATCTGTGGCCTTTTACGAGAGTGGCTATTCATTGGGGAAAAGGAAATAATCAGACTTTTCGGGGATTACTGGATACTGGCTCTGAACTGATACTAATTCCGGGAGACCCAAAACGTCATCGTGGCCCACCAGTCAGAGTGGGAACATATGGCGGTCAGGTTATTAATGTAGTCTTGGCTCATGTCCATCTCACAGTAGGTCCGGTGGGTCCCTGAACCCATCCTATAGTGATTTCCCCAGTTCCAGAATGCATAATTGGAATAGATAAACTCAGCAACTGGCAGAACCCCCACATTGGATCCCTGAAAAATAGAGTAAGGGCTATTATGGTAGGAAAAGCCAAGTGGAAGCCATTAGAACTGCCCTTACCTAGGAAAATAGTAAACCAAAAGCAATACCACATTCCTGGAGAAATTGCAGAGATTAGTGCCACCATCAAAGACTTGAAGGATGCAGGGGTGGTGATTCCCACCACATCCCCATTCGACTCACCTGTTTGACCTGTGCAAAAAACAGATGGATCTTGGAGAATGACAGTAGATTATCGAAAACTTAACCAGGTGGTGACTGCAGTTGCAGCTGCTGTTCTGAATATAGTTTCATTGCTTGAGCAAATTAATACATCTCCTGATAACTAGTATGCAGCTGCTGGTCTGGCTAATGCCTTTTTCTCCATACCTGTTTTGAAGGACTATCAGAAGCAGTTTGCCTTCAGCTGGCAAGGCCAGCAATACACTTTCACTCGCCCTCAGTGCTACATCAACTCTCCAGCCCTATGTCATAATTTAGTCCACAGGGACCCTGATTGCCTTTCCCTTCCATAAGATGTCACACTGGTCCGTTACACTGATGACATTATGCTGATTGGACCTGGTAAGGAAGAAGTGTCAATGACTCTGGACTTATTGGTAAAACATTTGCATGCTAGAGGGTGGGAAATTAATCCCACAAGAATTCAGGCACCTTCCACCTCAGTGAAATTTCTAGGAGTCCAGTGGTGTGGGGCATATCAAGATATTCCTTCTAAAGTGAAGGATAAATTACTGCATCTGGCTGCTCCCACAACTAAAAAGGAGGCACAACACCAAGTGGGCCTCTTTGGATTTTGGAGGCAACATATTCCTCATTTGGGTGTGCTACTCTGGCCTGTTTATCAAGTGACTCGAAAAGCTGCTAGTTTTGAGTGGGACCCAGAACAAGAGAAGGCTCTGCAACAGGTTTAGGCTGCTGTGCAGGCTTCTCTGCCACTTGGGCCATATGACCTAGCTGATTCAGTGGTGCTTGAAGTGGCAGTGGCAGATAGAGATGCTGTTTGGAGTCTTTGGCAGGCCCCTATTGGTGAATCATAGCACAGACCGTTAGGATTTTGGAGCAAAGCGCTGCCATCATCTGCAGATAACTAGTCTCCTTTCAAGTAACAGCTTTTGGCTTGTTACTGGGCCTTAGTAGAGATTGAACGCTTAACCATGGGACACCAAGTCACCATGTGGCCTGAACTGCCCATCATGAACTGGTGTTGTCTGACCCACAGAGTCATAAAGTTGGATGTGCACAGCAGCACTCCATTATTAAATAAAAGTAGTATATACGAAATTAGGCCCAAGCAGGACCTGAAGGCACAAGTAAGTTACATGAGGAAGTGGCCCAAATGCCCATGGTCTCCACTCCTGTCACATTACCTTCCATCTCCCAGTCTGCATCTGTGGCATCATGGGGAGTTCCTTATGATCAGTTGACTGAAGAAGAGAAAACTTGTGCCTGGTTTACAGGTGGTTCTGCGAGATATGCAGGCACCACTCGAAAGTGAACAGCAGTAGCACTACAGCCCCTTTCTGGGACCTCCCTGAAGGACAATGGTGAAGGAAAATCCTCTCAATGAGCAGAACTTCACCCAGTGCACTTGGTTGTTCACTTTGTTTGGAAGGAGAAATGGCCAGATGTGTGATTGTATATTGACTCATGGGCAGTGGCCAGTGGTTTGGCTGGATGGTCAGGGACATGGAAGGAACATGATTGGAAAATTGGAGACAAGGATTTATGAGGAAGAAGTATATGGATAGACCTCTCTGAATGGACCAACGAAGTGAAGATATTCGAGTCTCGTGTGAATGCTCACCAAAGGGTGACCTCAGCAGAGGATGATTTTAACGATCAAGTGGATAGAATGATGCATTCTGTAGAAACCAGTCATCCTCTTTCCCCAGCTACTCTTGTCATTGCTCGATGGGCTCATGAACAAAGTGGCCATGGTGGCAAGGATGGAGTTTATGCATGGGCCCAACAACAGGGACTTCCACTCACCAAGACTGACTTGGCTACAGCCACTGCTGAGTACCCAATCTGCCAGCAACAGAGACCAACACTGAGTCCCCGATATGGCACCATCCCTCGAGGTGATCAGCCAGCAACCTGGTGGCAAGTTGATTACATTGGACCACTTCCATCATGAAAAGGGCAGCGTTTTGTCCTTACCGTGATAGACACTCTGGATATGGATTTGCCTTCCCTGCATGCAGTGCTTGTGCCAAAACTACTATCCGTGGACTTAACAGAATGCCTTATCCACCGTCATGGTATGCCATGCAGCTTTGCCTCCGTCAGGGAACTCACTTCACAGCAAATGAAGTGTAGCAATAGTCCCATGCCCATGATTTCACTGGTCTTACCATGTTCCCCATCATCCTGAAGCAGCTGGCTTGATAGAACAATGGAATGGCCTTCTAAAGATACAATAATGGCGCCAGCTAGGCAGTACCTTGCAGGGTTGGGGCAGTGTTCTCCAGGAGGCTGTATATGCTCTAAACCAGTGCCCAATATATGGTGCTGTTTCTCCCATAGCAAAGATTCATGGGTCCAGGAATCAAGGGGTGGAAATGGGAGTGGCACTACTCACTATTACCCCTAGTGACCCACTCGCAAGATTTTTGCTTCCTGTCCCCACCACCTTATGCTCTGCAGGTCTAGAGGTCTTAGTTCCAAAGGGAGGAATGCTCCCTCTCACCTGGAGACACATCACTGATTCCATTGGACTGGAAGTTAAGAATGCCACCTGGCCACTTTGGGTTCCTTATGCCTCTGGATCAACAGGCAAAGAAGGGAGTTACCATACTGACTGGTGTGATTGATCCTGATTACCAAGAGGAAATCGGATTGATATTACATAATGGAGGTAGAGAAGAGTATGCCTGGAATGCAGGAGATCCCTTAGGGCATCTCTTAGTACTACCATGTCCTGTAATTAAAGTCAGTGGAAAACTACAGCAGCCCAATTCCGACATGACTCCTAATGGCCCAGACCCTTCAGGAATGAAGGTTTGGGTCACCCCACCAAGCAAAGAACCATAACCAGCTGAGGTGCTTGCTAAGGGCAGAGGGAATACGGAATGGGTGGGGGAAGAAGGTAGTTCTAAATACCATTTACAGCCACGTGACCAGTTGCAGACATGGACTCATAAATTATGAGTATTTCTGCTTTGTATGTGTGCATCAAATATTTTTCTTTCCTTCATTTATAAAATATAAAATGTAAACGGGGCTAGTGTGTTCAATTGTACACGTTAGTTGTATCATGTTAGCACAAGTATGACTTTGTAATTGTCTTTATTCAGAGATTATGTATGGTTTGGGGAGATTTATACAGGTGCCAGGTTGACAAGGGGTGGACTGTGATGGTTAAGATTGTATGTCAACTTGGCTAGGCCATGATTCTCAGTGTTTTGGCAGTTGTATAGTGTTGTGATCACTTCTCTGTTGAAATTTGATATGTGATCACCCCTATGATGGAATCTACTGAGTGGTACCGGTGGGGGCGGGACCTCCGGCGGCTCACCGCCCCCTCAGCCTTCATCTTTCTGCCCTCCGCTGGCTACTGCCTTCCTCTTTGCCTTGCCAAGGTTTTTTGCTTGTTCTGGACCCAGCAGCTGCCTCTTGTCATCTCACCTCCAGTTCTTGGGACTTGAGGTATCAGCTTACCTGTCAATCTTGGAATTTGTCAATCTTCACAGCCTGCAAGCAAGAGTTCTGCTCCCCAGCTTGGTGATCTTGTGTTTGCCAGCCCCTGAAGCTACGTGAATCAGGAGAAACCTTGCGGTCTTGCCTGCCAGTCTTGGAATTCATCGAACATCACAGCCTGTGAGTGGTTGCCCTGCTCTCCCACCTGCCAGTCTTGCGTTCACCAGCTTCTGTGGCTGCGTAAATTGGGAGAGGCCTGTACCCTGATCCACAGACTTGGGACATTCTAACCTCTACAATCGTGTGAGCTGTTTCCTTGATATAAATCTCTCTATATATGTATTTATATGCTTAACTGGTTTTGCTTCTCTAGAGAACTCAGCCTAAGACATATGGATACAGCACATTTTGTTGATACATTCATCAGTTGATGGACCTTGGGTTTCCATCTTTTGGCTATTGTGAGGAATGCTGCTGTAAACATTCATGTAGGAGTTTTTGTGTGGACCTGTATTTTTATTTCTTTTGGGTACATACCTAGAAGTGGAATTACTGGATCATATGGTGTTATGGATTGAATCATGTCCCCCAAGAATGTGTGTCAACTTGGCTAGGCCATGATTCCCAGTATTGTGTGATTGTCCACCATTTTGTCATCTGATGTGATTTTCTTATGTGTTGTAAATCCTACCTCTATGATGTTAATGAGGCAGGATTAGTGGCAGTTATGTTAATAAGGCAGGACTCAATCTACAAGATTAGGTTGTGTCTTAAGTCAATCTCTTTTGAGATATAAAAGAGAGAAGGAGCCAGAGACTCGGGGACCTCATATCACCAAGAAAGCAATACCGGGAGCAGAGCGTGTCCTTTGAACCCTGGGTTCTTGTGTGGAGAAGCTGCTAGACAAGGGTAAGATGGATGATAAGGACCTTCCTCCAGAGTGGACAGAAAGAAAAAGCCTTGTCCTGGAGCTGGCACCCTGAATTCAGACTTACAGCCTACTAGACTATGAGAGAATAAACTCCTGTTTGTTAAAGCCATCCACTTGTGGTAATTCTGTTATAGCAGCACTAGATAACTAAGGTATATGGTAACTCTATGTTCAACCGTTTGAGGAACTGCCAGACCGGTTTCCAAAGTGGCTGCACCATTTTTTTTTTTTTTAAAGAAGCAGTATATGTATTAGAGAGTCTTGTTTCTGTTTGGGGTGGGGGAAAAGTGGGCATAGAAAACAAAAACCTGGAATGAATATATCCACTGAACTACTTCAATTGTTATCTTTCCTTTTTTATTTCATACAGGTTTATAATTGCTAAAAACATGTACAGTGAAACCTGTGAGAGTCAAAATTCAATGGGATTGCCTTGTTTTTCCAGGTCTTTCAAGTTTTCTGCCTTTGACAAGGTGCTATCTTACCACTTTTCTGTTGCTCGTTTTGGTGGAAAATATTTGAGTTTTCCTTCCCTGACAGCTTTCAGCCTTACACAGCTGCTGGTTTTTGCAGGTTTTACTGTATTATTTTTATAATCAGGAAAGACCATGAAAACATTTTAAAATGAATTGTAAAAATTCATGTCTACGGAAGACAGATTTATAAATCGTATGCATTGTTTCTGAAAGCAGAGTTAAGTTTTAAATAATTCCTGTTAACTCTAATATACTATTAATTGGAAAGTTTCAAAGGACGGTGGTAGCAGCCTCCTTCCCCCATTTCCATTTACCAGGTGTGATGGTTAAGGTTAGGTATCAACTTGACTAGGCCGTGATTTCTCATTCGCTTGGGAGATATTATGTAATCATCCTCCATTTTGTGATCTGATGTGAGCAACCAATCAACTGAAAGGGGAGTTTCCTTGGGGATGTGGCCTGCATCCAGTATGTATGGATGTTCTAGCAGAGCTCATGCTCTCTTGATCCTACATCTGACTCGTCATCCTCTGACCTCCAGTTCTTGGGACATGAGCCAGCACCCTGCTATCTGACCTGCAGATTTTAGGATTTGACAGCTCCCACAGTCCTGTGAGCCAGCAGCCTGCCGTCTAACCTGCTCATTTGGGGTTCATCAGCTGCTGCAGCCACGTGAGTCAGGAGAAGCCTTACAGCCTGACCCATGAATTTGGGCCTTGCCAGCCTCCACAACCGTGTGAGCCATTTTCTTGAAATAAATCTCTCGATATACATACATATTTATATATATGCACTTCACTGGTTTTGCTTCTCTAGAGAATCCAGCCTAAGGCACAAGGCTTCAACAGACTTAGTCAACTTCAGTGATGTTAGGTGAACCCAGTGGACAGGAAAAGCCCTGGACTCACTTCTGCCCAATTTGCTCCATACTCCTGGAGCATCAGTTCCTTAGCTGTGAGAGAGCACTATCCCTTCCCTTTAGATTGATTACAAGGACCAGAGCAGCAAGAGATGTGAAAACACTGAGTGCTACCTTAACATGTGGCATTTGTTTAATAAACTAGTTAGCGGGTATAGAATTTCCTGTGCTCAACACTTGGCTATGACTATAGAAGGAAAGATTCTCCTCCATTCTCTTGAGAGCTGGAGTCTGAATGATGTAGCAGAGACCTGTGCTATGCAGCACATGGATAAATTATCAGAAGTCAACTCAAACTCTGTGTCAATGAGAGTTGTTAGAGTGTTGTGGAGGAATTTAGACTTTACCTTGGGGTGGGCTTCTGATGAAACTTGAAAAGTTCAAAGGAACTGGGGAGGAAGGCACACATTGATGGGCTGGTCATCAGACTCAGAAACGGAGTTGATTCCAGTGAAAGAAGTGTCTAGAAAAAACAAGGACTGCCCTTTTCTGTCGGTTCTTAGGAAAGCTCTTCTGAGGATTTTGCATTAAAGCCAAATGAAAAGGTTGATTTATTAACTTGTTCTGCCCTTTTTCTTTTTAATTTCTTGTCATTTAACCTTTCTAGCTGTCATGGATTGAATTATGTCCCCCCAAAAATGTGTGTATCAATTTGGCTGGGCCATCATTCCTGGTATTGTGTGATTTTCCTATATATGTTGTAAATCCTGCCTCTATGATGTTAATGAGGGAGGAAGGACGGCAGCTGTGTTAGTTAGATAGGATTCAATCTACAAGATTGGATTATGTCCTGAGGCAGTCTCTTGAGATATAAAAGAGAGAAGTGAGCAGAGAGACAAGGGGCCCTCATACCACCAAGAAAGAAGCACCCGGAGCAGAGCGCGTCCTTTGGACCTGAGGTTCCTGCACAGGGATGCTCCCAGTCCAGGAGAAGACTGATGAAGACGAGGACCTTCCTCCAGAGCCAACAGAGAGAAAAAGCCTTCCCCTGGAGCTGACGCCCTGAATTTGGACTTCTAGCCTACTAGACTGTGAGAAAATAAATTTCTCTTTGTTAAAACTCGTGGTATTTCTGTTAGAGCAGCACTAGATGACTAAAACACTAGCAGACCAACTTTAACAATCAAACAAGTGAACCACAGTGGATCTTTGTGAAAGTTCTGGTGAAGGTAGTGTAGCTGAGTTTATAGGTAAGCATTTCCTCTGAGTGATTCCTTGTGGATATGAACGCAGTTGTGGTTGACCATTTAATAAATAGGTCAGGAGATTGGAAGGGCCTTCATCTTCTGAAATTGGAAAACATCTTTGCTAGGACCACCAGGAACACCTCAAAGTTCTTATCGACTTTCTGTTTCCTTCCCAGTCGCTGTTTATGAGCCTTTCAGAACTGAGTGGGCAGATCCCTCACGGTTGTTTTTTCCTCACTGGGTCCTTCCCCTCACTCCCTCTTCCCCACGACCTTTCCCAAAAGCAATGAACCCACCTCTTTTTCCCACACTCACTCCAGCTCTTTGTGTTTCTTTATGCCTATAAGGAGAAGATGGAAGTTTCATTATATTTTTGGCTACATTACTACATCTGTGTCATTATTTTCAGGTATGAGAATAAGAATTCCTTTATAATTAAAATGGGAATTCCCTCCCCTCCCAAGACTTTTGAACCCAGGGTTACTAGATTGCGTTACAGTTTTTATTTTAAAAGACACCTTGTGAGTTTTGAGAAAAGCAGAATTCAGTGAGATAAAAGTAGAGACCAAGGTTTGAGTTTGATCACAGAACTGAACGTAGGACATTTAGACGGCTAATGTAGAAATGGTAAGGTAGTGCCTAGAAGTGTATTGAGCCCTGACAAGCCATAGAAGAATGAAACCCTTTGCCCTTTGGCTTCCCCCTCTAGCATTTCCAGTCAGGTGTAATATTAACAGGACTGGTTACAGAACCACTAGTAAGTACATGTATTTTATTCCTTGGAACATAAGTTAACTTTTATGCACAATTTTACATAGGTTTTCTCTCTGACCTGCTTTTAATTGTAAAGTTCTTAAAGACCAAACAAGTGCTAGGAGTGAGTGCTTTGGTGTTCTGAGCGTGTTATACTTAAATAAGCTCCCAGTTCTGGTTAGAACTTGTTTTAGTGAGATTTTGATCTTATCCCTTACACAATGTTTGATATAAAAGGAACTCAGTTTGCCTATGGTCCATTTAGTGGGTATGTTGCATCTTTCTGGGGGCATTTTAGCAAATTCTACACAGCCTCTCTCTTAGTTTATGTTTCCCAAGCAGTATAATGGGACAAGGCTGGCTTTTTCACAGACAGTTCAAGTTTCAAGGCAGATGTAACTTTCCTGGAGTTCTGGTGTCACTGTTTTTTCTGCTTGCTCTCTACAATGACCAGTACTCTGTAAGTGCTTGACAACTCCCCCCAGCTCCCCTTTTGTCCTATGTGTTGTTGCTTCCAGTGTGAGTATTGAGTATTTTTGTCTGATCCGAGCTGTGTTGCCAGAGCTTGCTGATCAATAGCCTTCTCTTCTTTTATCTCTCTCCTTTTTTCTCTTTCACAATTCTCATCTTTAAAATAGTTTATCCTTGAGCTTCTCTTAAATGATACCTTTCTTCACCCAGTTTCTGGTGCCATGGCAAATACAGAATTGTAGAAGCATGCCCTCACCAAAACCAGACAGACATTACAAGAGAAGAAAACTACAGAGTCATATCCTTCATGAATACAGATGCAGAAATTCTAAACAAAGTATTAGTAAATCAAGTCCAGCAACATATAAAAGGGATAATGTATCGTGACCCACTGGTGTTTATCCCAGAAATGCAAAGTTTAACATCAAAAATTAATCAGTGTAATCCTCCATATTAACATATTAAAAGAAATCATATTATTATCTCAGTAGATCAGAACAGGCATTTGACAAAATCTAATACCCATTCCTGATTAAAACTCCCAGCAAACTAGGAATAGAAGAGAACTTCCTCAGCCTGAGGATGGACATTTACAAAAAATCTTTATGGTGAAAGTATCATGCTTTATGGTGAGAAACTAATCATTTCCCCCTAAGATTGGGAACAAGATGAGGATGGCCACTCTTACTGCTTCTGTTCGTCATTGTACTGGAGATTCTAGCCAGTGCAGTAAAGCAAGAAAAATAAATAAAAAGCATCTAGATTGGAAAGGAAGATGTAAAACCATCTATTCGCAGATGACATGATTGTCTTTGTAGAAAATCCGGTGGAATCTACAAAAAAGCCTCTAGCACTAACAAGTTTAGCATGGTTGAAGAATAAAAGATTAACATGCAAAAGTCAGCTGTATTTTTATATACTAGCAACAAACTATCAAAAACTGAAAAAATAACATTTACAATAGCATTGAAAAATATGAAATAGGAATTAATTTGACAAAAGATGTACTAGACTTGCACACTAAAAATTGCAGAAACGTATCTGAGAGAAATTAAAGATCTAAATAAATGGATAGATGAGCCATATACATGGGTCAGAAGACTCAATATTGTGAATATGTCCATTCTTCCCAAATTGGTCTGTAGATTTAACATAATCCCTGTCAAAATCCCAGCAGGCTTTTTTGTAGAAATTGACAAGCTGATTCTGAGATTTATGTGGAAATGCAAAGAACCTAGAAGAGCCACAACAGCTTTGGAAAAGAGTAGTAAAGCTGCAATACTAACACTACCTGATTTCAGGACTTACTGTAAAGCAGTAGTCAAGACAGTGTGGTATTGGCATAATGATAGACAAATGGATTAATAAAGACAAAATAGAGAGTCCAAAAATGAAAATCTTCTGCTTTCAAAGTTTGCTTTAAGAGAATGAAAATATTTGCCAATTATACATCTGATAAAGACTTGTATCCAGAATATGTAAAGAACTCTCAAAATTCAGTAAGAAAACAACTCAATTTTTTTAAAATGGATAAAAGATTTGAACAGAGAAGAGATTCAAATGGCAAATAAGCACATGAAAAGATGCTCCACGTCATTAGTCATTAGATAAATTGTAAATTAAAACCACAATGAGATACCACTACACTCAATTAGAATCTAAAATTAAAAAGGCTGACCATACGAAGTGTTGGCAGAGATACAGAGGAACTGGATCTCTCATTCACACCTGGTGAGAATGTAGAGTGGGATAACTGCTTTGGAAAACAGTTTGGCAGTGTCTTATAGAGTTAGACATACACCTGTCATGATCCAGCCATTCCACTGCTAGATATCTACTGAAGAGAAATGAAAACATACGGCCATATAAAGATATGTACATAAATGTTTGTTGTAGCTTTATTTGTAATAGCTAAAAACTGGGAACTACCCAGATGCCCATCAACAAAGGAGTGGATAGACAAACTGTGACACATCCATACATGGAACACTCCTCAGCAATAAAAAGGAATAAACTGTTAATGCACGCAGCAACATAGGTGAATCTGAAAATAACTATGCTGCGTGAAAGGAGCCAAACAAAAAGGGTACACACTGTATGATTTTATTTATGTAAAATTCTAGAAAATTAAAGCTAACGTATAGTGAGAGAAGTAGACCAGTGGCTGCCTGGGGACAGGAAAGAGGTGTGGGAAGGGAAAAGGGCTTATAAAGGGGCACGAGGAAACTTTTAGGGGTGCAGGATATGTGTCCTGATTGTAACAATGGCTTCACAGGTGTATTTATATGTCAGAGTTATTAAATTGCACAGTTTGAATATATGTAGTTTATCATGCATCAATTATACTGAAATAAAGCTCTTTTTAAAAAGATAATGTTCTTAATCCACTGCAATCACATATTGAATCAGGTTTTAAATGGATTATTTTCCCGGTGCCGTGTGAAAAGTATCTCATTGAAAGGTGGCCTCTTTGAATGTTAACTGTTTTGGGTTTTTTTTCCCCCTCTAGGTTATTTGTTTCGTTTGCTTGTTTGCTTGTTTTTACATATTCAGTTCTAAAAGACCCGAGAAGTGACTTATTGGTGATTAACCCATTGCCATCGAGTTTATTCCGAGTCATAGCGACCCAATAGGACAGAGGAGAACTGCCCCCATAGGGTTTCCAAGGACCAGCTGATGGATTCAAATTGCCGACCTTTTGATTAGCAGCTCAGCTCTTATCTGCTGAACCACCAGAACTCCTACTGGGGAAGAAAAAAAAAAAGACTACCTTTCTTAAAGAGCTCCCAGTACAAGCAATCTTAACCCGAGCACAGCTGTCATGATATGGGACTCTTTTCTAGGGGCAGGTCATCTGAGGGCCCCTTTGTACTTTGTTGTACAAACTGCCTTTGTACTTCTTGATCTCAGCAGAACATTCACATGAGCTGCTTGAAAAATGTTGTATATGGTCCTTTTCAAGTGTATGTCTGTTGTGTAAAACATGCCAGTAGTGAGAAGAAGCTTCTGGGCATGTTTTACCAAGCAAGGTGCTATCAAGTTCTTTCCTGACCAAAGTTATCACGTGACAACTGAAAGTGTGGTATAGAAGTTGGAGCTTTGGGCACCTGTTTGAAAAGTTTAATTGTCCAGAGTTTTGTTTTGTTTTTTGTTTTTTTTTGTGGGGGGAGGAAGAGCCCTGGTGGCACAGTGGTTAATTGCTTGGCTGCTAACTGAAAAGTCAGTGGTTCGAACCCAGAAGCCACTCTGCGGGAGAAAGATGTGGCAGTCTGCTTCTGTAAAGATGACAGCCTTGGAATCCTTCTGAGGCAGTTCTACTCTGTCCTGTAGAGTCACAGAATCGACTCAACGACAACAGGTTTGGAGTTTTGGTTTTATGGAAAAAAACAAATGACCATGTGCATTGTGGAAGGCAGAGATATTTTATTAAAAGGGGATGGAGGAAAAAGGAGGGAATAGATTAGTATAAAACTACATCTTCATCTTGCTGCAATTTAGTTTAACCACACTAAACGATAAGCTTTGTTGTAGTTTTGCAACCCTAACCTGTTGCCATCGAGTCGATTCTGACTTATAGTGACCCTAGAGGACAGAGTAGAACTGCCCCATAGGGTTTCCAAGGCTGTAAATCTTTACAGAAGCCGAGTGCCACATCTTTCTCCTGCAGAATGGCTGGTGGATTCGAACCACCAACCTGTTGGTTAGCAGCCAAGCATTTAACCACTGTGCCACCAGGGCTCCTCTAGACACATGGGATGTTGTTATATGTTTGAAAGCTGAATGAGACACAGTGGAAGGCTGGACCCAGTCTGTGTGTAGAAGGTTCCCAATCCCTGTATCTTGGGTTCTTTTTTATTTTAATAATTTGGTTTACAAATTCTATTCCCTGTCCATTTGCTCTGACAGGAAATCAGCAGAGACTTAAAACATAGCTGAAATCCCACATAGAACTTGGCCTATAAGCAACAACTCTGTTATTCCTTTGGTGTCCAGTGTAGGAGCAAATGGCTGCAATCACTCTCATCGGTAATGATCCCACTTGAAGAAACACACAACTACTCCATCCCATTAACTCTCCTCCTCAGTGAAGTCTAAATCCAACATTCAGTGCCCATTTCCGTGGGCTAACCTTGCCCTATAACAAGCCCAGCTGCACTGTGTCAGGCTTGAACTATGCACTTGATGTGTTTCTAGTGGCTATTAAGCCTCGGTGTACTTAAATTCAAAATTTGGGTGACCATATAATTTGTCATCCAAATCAGGGCATTTCTGTGAGTGAAATGAGACTCGTAATAATTTCACCAGGATGGTAGGCTTAAATTGGGACTCTCCTGGACAAACTTATGGTCATCCTGTTTATGATATGTTATGGTAATGAACTTCAGTAGAATCATGCATTTTAAATTTATCTGTGGCTACTTATGCAGTTTAATGATGTTGGAACTGTGTTTTGTTTTCCTCACAATACTAGCCAAATCCATAGCTTGAATTGAATCTAATCTCTGCATGTCACCATGATCTATTCTTCGCATGGCTTTTATTATCTTTTTTTACTTTATAAAAGTAAAGTGAATATGAAAAAGTGCTTGAACTACCTCCCTAGTGATGAGGAAAAACTCAGATTTAAAGAGTAGTAGAACATTACTTTTTACCATCAAAGCGGAAAACATTTAAAGATTGGTGACACCCAGTATGGTGAGGACATGGGGAGGTAGATATTTCGTTGGGATGTAAATCGGTACAACCTTTTTGGGAGATAACTTTGCCAGAGTTATTAAAAATAAAAATGTGCCTGCTCTTTGACCCAGTAGTCTGTCTGCAGGAGCCAAGCTTAGGGACAATGTCTTGCAGTTCACAGTTCCCACAAGTGGCATGCCTGAGCTAGTTACTGCAGCATTGAGGGGAGTGACAGGAATTGGAAACTGCATAACTGCCCACCAGTGGTCCTATTTGAGTAGATCCTGTATGTCCATATTCTGGAATGCCAGACGGCTGTTAGCATGAAGAGCCATATGGAAATATCTCTAAGACAGTAAGTTGCAAAGCAATATGTAACATTTGATCCTATTTATGTAAAACCAAACAAATCATAAAACTATAAATTTCTATACATATTTAAAAAAACCAGTTGACTCCAGCTCCGGGTGACTGTGTGTGTCAGAGTAGAACTCTGCTCCATAGGGTTTTCTTTTTTTATTGTTGTGCTTTAAGTGAAAGTTTACAATCAAGTTAGTCTCTCATACAAAAATTTATACATTGTTATGTGACCCTAGTTGCTCTGCCTATGCTGTGACAGCACACTCCTTTCCACCCCAGGTTTCCCGTGTCCATTCAACCAGCTCCTGACCCTGTCTGCCTTCTCATCTCGCCTCTGGACAGGAGCTGCCCTCCATAGGGTTTTCAATGGCTAGTTTTTTGGAAACCCTGGTGGCTAGTGGTTAAGTGCTACGGCTGCTAACCAAAAAGGTCGGCAGTTTGAATCCACCAGGTGCTCCTTGGAAACTCTATGGGGCAGTTCTAGTCTGTCCTATAGGGTCTATGAGTCAGAATCGACTCAATGGCAATGGGTTTGGTTTTTGTTTTTTGCCAGGCCTCTCTTCTGAGGTGCCTCTGGGTGGACTTAAACCTCCAACCTTTCAGTTAGTAGCCGAGCAGGTTAACTGTTTGCATCACCCAGGGATATGTATGTACGTATACATATATTAAATACAGAGACAAAGATTTGGGAGAACATACACCAAATGGGTAATAGTGGTTAACTGTTGCAGGGATAGGGTATAAAAAAACCATGCTCTTTTTTTGCCATTTCACATAAAGTATAAGAAAAAAAACTTATCATTCTCCCTTGATACATGTATGTTCCAGGTGAGAATATCTGGATAGTTCATTCAATGGGATTCACTCTCAGAATGCTAATTAAAAAACTTTAAAATGCTTTATTTCTCAGGGAACCCAGGTCAAATATTTTTATTTCCTTATTTCATTAAAATTATCCACTATCTTTATTGACTGACAAAACAGTTTTATGCATTTGGCCATAAGATGCTGGGTTCACGTGGGGACCAGTGTTTGCAATTCTAATTACGTTTTGGGAGAGAGGGAGAAAGAGAGAAAAGGGGGAGGGGAAGAGAGAGACTAAACCAAGAAAAAAAAAACCATTGCCATAGAGTCGATTTCCACTCATAGTGACTCTATAGGACAGAGTAGAACTGCTCCATAGGGTTTCCAGGGAGCGGCTGGTAGGTTCAAGTTGCTGACCTTTTGATTAGCAACCAAGCTCATGACCACTGCACCACCAGGGCTCCAGTTTTTTAAATGAACAAATTTTTTAAATGTACGTAACTGCATTTTAACAGTTTTGGAAGTGAAAATAATCACTATTAGCATTTTGGAGCCCTGGTGGCGCAGTGGTTAAGAGATTGGCTGCTAACCAAAAGGTCAGCAGTTCGAATCCACCAAGCGCTCCTTGGAAACCCTGTGGGGCAGTTCTACTCGCTATGAGTAGGAATTGACTCTATGGCAATGGGTTTGTTTTTTTTTTTTTTAATTAGCATTTTTCCCCATATATTTTTTAAATATTTTATTGTGATTTTGGAGAAAATTTACATAGCAAATTAGGTTCTCATTTAGCAATTCTGTACGTATTATTCAGTGACATTGGTTATACTTTTCACAGTGTGTCAGCATTCTCATTATTTCCATCTGGTTGTTCTCTTTCTATTAATCTAACTTCCTTATCCCCTCTTGCCCTCTCATCTGTGGTCTAGGATAAATGTTGACCGTTAGGTCTCATTTAGATGATTGTTCAGAGGAGCACAGTACTCATTTTATAAACTACTCTGCCTTTTGGCTGATAGGTGACCTCTGGGAATATTTTCCCTATATTTTATATCCATGATTTTTAAGTACAAATCTCAGAGGACTCTAGTATATTATTTTCATTTTGAGCAATCTAACGTAGTTAGTATCTGAGTTCCTGGCAGCAGAGAAATATTGGGAAAACCTTAGCCCAATAAAAACCAAACCAAACCAAACCCATTGCCATCAAGTCAGTTCTGATTCATGTTGACTGCATGTTTTACACAGTAAGACTGCTCCATAGGGTTTTCTTTACAGCTGTTATCTTAACAGAAGCAGATTGCCAAGCCTTTCTTTCACAGTGCCACTGGGTGAGTTCAAACCACTAATCTTTAGGTTAGCAGTGGAACACAAACTGCTACGCCACCCAGGGCCCTTTTGCCTGCTAGGTTAGCACTTAAAAAAGAAAGGTTACTCATCTTCACCGTATTAAACTATGTAAATGACTTTGAAGCTGAAAGATACAGGTTTGATTTAGCAGTTCTTTGGCCACTAAATTTAGTGCATGTAAACTTTAAAAGGAGTCCCTGGGTGATGATAACAGTTAAAAGGTTGGAGGCTCGAGTCCTCCCAAAGGCACCTCAGAAGAAAGGCCTGGCAATCTACTTCCCAAAAAATCAGCCCTTGAAAACCCTATGGAGCACAGTTCTACTCTGACACACATGGGGTCACTGTGAGTTGGAATGGACTCAAAGGTGGCTGGTAACTGGTAAACTTTAAAAACAGAAACATTTCTGATAACTTATTTGGCAGCAAAACCTGATCTGCCCCCACCTGAACTTGTTCGGCAGCAAACCCTGACCTTTGCCGACCTCTGTATGTTTATAGTCTTCCTCCCTGCCCCCGTTAGTCTAAATATCCATATATGTTACTGCAGAAATAGTAGTATATTTGATTTTGAGGGGCTGCCCAAGATCCCGACTGATGATCATTTGTAAAATATAGTCTAGATACTGTATTACCTTTCCAAAAATCTGGAGACTTCTGAATTCCAGAGTACATCTGTTTCCAGGTGGTGCAAGATAAGGGACTGTAATACAGATGAAGAAGTAAAAAATAAAAATTTGAAACAAGCCAGTCAAGAGTTGACCCTTTAACTCCTAAAAAGCCTGGGAGATATATACTTTCACGTTTGTGAGAAGCTTATATAAAGGGTGTTCATGTTATTATTGTCGATAATAAGAACACTGGAAATATTTCAAATGGTTCTTGAAGTAGTCAGATAAATTTTGGTACATCCATTCAGTGCAATGCTATGTAGTTACGTTTTTAAAAAGTAGATATGTGTGTGGCAGTATGGAACAGGAAATATAAGATATGTTGTTGTGATACAAACAGAATATAGAACTCCCGTCTTGTTATTGCTGATTTTCTTCACTTTTAATTGGATATTTAAGTCACAAAATTCTGAAGTGGAGTTCTCAAGTTTAGACAGCACCCACTATTCATTCCTTTAACAAAATCTTGTTGTATTGCCTTTTGCAAAATCAGCCTGGCAAAACGAATCAATTATTTTTCCCTTAATTTGTAATGCAAGTGATTATAAATTGCAAGGTTAAAATTTTGGAAAATTAGTTGAGGTTCCTGGGATCCAAGTTTCGGGGATTATGCCCCTTTCCCTGGTGGTGCAACAGTTAAGCTCTCGGCTGCTAATGGAAAGGTTGGTGATGTAAACCCACCAGCAGCTCTGCAGGAGAAAGACCTGGCCATCTGCTCCCATAAAGATTGCAGCCTAATGGTTCCCAGCTACCACCAATGACTGCCTGACAGGGAACACAACAGAGAGTCCTTGATGGAGCAGGAGAAAAGTGGGGTACAGAACTCAAATTTTAGTAAAAAGACCAGACTTAATGGTCTGACTGAGACTGGAGGGACCCCGGAAGACATGGCCCCCGGACTCTCTGTTAGCCCAAAACTAAAACCATTCCCGAAGCGAACTCTTCAGACAAAGATTAGACTGGACTATAGGACATACAGTGATACTCATGAAGAGTGTACTTCTTAGCTCAAATAGATACATGAGACTAAATGGGCAGCTCCTGTGTGGAGGTGAGATGAGAAGGCAGAAAGGGACAGGAGCTGGTTGAATGGACACGAGAAATGCGAGGTGGAAAAGAGTGTGCTGTCACAGTATAAGAAGAGTAACTAGGGTCACTGAGCAGTGTGTGTATAAAGTTTTGTATGAGAAACTAACTTGAACTGTAAACTTTCATTTAAAGCACAAAAAAAGATTACAGCCTAGAAAATCCTATGTGCCAGTTCTACTCTGTAACCCAGGGGGTCGCTATGAGTCGAAAATTGACTCGATAGCACCCAACAACAGCAACAACAACCCTTTAAGGAAAGATTTTCATTTTCTACATGATACAGAGAGCAACAAGATTCTTAACAAAAATTTTCACCTTACAAAATGCCAGCGCCCCACCTCACCACTTTGTGCATTCAGCCGGGACAGAAGCATTTCAAATAACTAATGCTTCTTCAGTCTCCAAGGATTTCCCTCACTAGGAGGGTTTGGCCAGAGCGAGTCCAGCTGTAATTAATCTTTGCATTCCCTTCTGGATTCATTGGAACATGCTGTGAGAAATGAGAGCGGAAGCTTCAGATGCCGAAGCCGAACCCAGTATGGCTAAAACCACTGGGGCAGTGGGCTTAGCACCCCACTGGTTTTCATAGAAACAAAGGAAAACCCACAGGCATCACGATGGAGCCCACCTCAGAGGGTGGACCTTGTTTTTTATTAAAGTAGCTGATATACACTGGATTGGAAAGGTTTTGGTTTCCTTTCCTCAAGTAAGAATATTAGAATGGAAATCTTGTAAACTGTTCTGAAATTTTTTTTCAAAGTTACGATTTTAGCAAAATATATTTGAGTGACAGGAAGTTCTTTAACATTAAGTCAAATAAAAGTACGAATTTGATTCCCTGACTCGTGGTTGAGGAGATAAATCATTTATATGTTAGAGACAAAGCAGAAGCATGCTGTCCAGTTGCCAACAGTGAAAAATCTGGATTATGAAATAAAAGCTGGGCTCCAACCTGATAATTTATGACAAGTATTTGTTATTGGAATGGTTCAGAGCATTCAGGTAATTGAACAAATAAACTTCATATGGCATCTCAACTATAGTCTGGTCAGCAAAATCCCAGGACCGTAAGATGCTCTCCTCAGTGGATAAACAACCAGATGGAAGACACCAGAGCAGCAAACTGAGGGAGGCTTCTAGAAAATTCAGGCGAGTAGCCGTTTTATTTATTCATTTATTTTTGTTTCAGTTTCCAGTTGCGGTTGAGTCAGTTACGACACGTGGCAACCCCATGTGTGTCAGAGTAGAACTGTGCACCATAGGATTTTCAATGGCTGCTTTTTCTGAAGTAAATGGCTTTTCTTCCAAGGGGCCTCTGGGAGGATTCAAACTGCCAACCTTACAGTTAGTTGCCAAGCACTTAATCGTTTGTGCCACCCCAGAAATTCTCAAGTAGCTCTTTTAGAGGCGAGTGCTGCGCTCATTCTCCTATAATATCTTTACACCAAAGTCCAAGTGCACAGCCAGGCAGACGTGATTTGTTTGTGAATCGGGAAAGTAGCAGTTTCTCAGAGAGGGCACCATGGATGAGGCCCAGGGTACAGAGGCCTAGAGACCTTGCTCCAGGGCCCTGCAGGGCCGGTCAAGGGAGCCTCCAAGGGGAGATCGGAGGCCGTGTGAGAGAGGGTTGGTGTCAGAAATCACTTCTAGAAGAAACTTTGGCTTCCCTGGATATTCATGGTCATTAGGCTCTCAGTAAGCATCTAATTGGCTGACTTTTTGAAATATTGCTAACTTCCCTCCTCAGATGGCATCAGTGCTCATATTCAAGAGCACGAAATGTCTCGGATTATAATTTACTTATTTAACTTTTTGTTTTGAGATCATTTCAAACTTACAGAGAAGTTGCAAGATTCATTCTGAGAACTTCAGTATGCCACGTTTGCTTTATCATTCTGTCTCTGTCTTTCGCGTGCACACACACACGTACATCATTTCTTTTCTGAATGATGTCTTTAATCCTTGACATCTCCGTACCTCAGAGTCATAATACACAGAGATCCCAGTACATTTCCAATCAGGTACCAAAATGTTTCAATAAATTATAAAAATAATAATTTTTCCCCATTTTTTTTCATAAGGCCATGTTGTAAAGAGGGCTTTTTTTCCCCTCCTAACTTTTAAGAGGAAATCAAGCAGTTTTGTCTTATATGAAAAGGTTTTTTACGGTAAATATGTTAGACAAAAATGGGCAAAGCAAAGCTAAACAGTCTTCCTTAGGCAGAAGTTTTCAGAGACTTTCATACGGTGCTGTGCCTCTCTGAGTTGCTGTTGTGTGCCATTGAGTCGATTCCGACTCATTGCTACACTATGTGACAGAGTAGAACTGCCCCATCGGGTTTTCTAGGCTGTAATCTTTACAGGAGCAGATCTCCAGCTCTTTCCCCCGAGGAGCCACTGGGTGAGTTCGAACCACCGCCCTTTCGGTTAGTAGCCAGGTGCTTAACCATGGTGCCACCAGGGCTCCTTGCCCCTCTGAGAGAGAATGTAATATGCCTCCAACCAACCTCTACCAGGAGGAATACACTCTGGGGACCCTGGTCTAGAAGAGATGCCCAGTCCAAAGTTTGCTTCTGCCTTCCTTCCCTATCAGCCCAGGAAGAAAGAGGCAGAGACGTTCAGCACAGGAAGAAGGTCCAGCTCCAGACTCTCTAGAGTGCACCAAGTTTTTGCTGTAGCTTCCACTCCTGCTTCCCCTTTATTTTGGGAGCAGGGTTCCAGCCTTTGAAGAACATGCAGAAGCCTGCAGCCCCATTTAGGAACATTAACTCCGTTTCCTTCTAATTGATGTCCAGGGGCTGTTTGATTTCCTGATGCTACTTGGTTAAATATCTGTGGTTTAATAAAGATGAAAACAGCTCTGTAACAGACTTTATAATTGCAGCTTTACCTGCCCTGAAAGTCTTGAGCCTCTGGAATAGTTCTTAGACCTGAACCAACATTGAGCTACTTAGAAGTTATTAAATAAAGTTGATTAATTCTCAGTGTGAGCAAAACAAGAGCATTCTTGAGTACTTCTGTTTTATGGAAACTTTTTTTCTCTTTATGCAACTTTTTTTTTTAAGTGTACAATTCAGTGTTTTTTAGTAAATTTACAAAGTTGTGCAACCATCGCCATAAACCCATTTTAGACTATTTCTATCCCCCAAATAAGGTTTCTGGTGCCCATTTATACTTAATTCCAGTTCCCAGCCCCAGGGAACCCCTAATCCACTTTCAGTCTTTGTAGATTTTCCCTTTCTGGACGTTTCATGTAAATGGAATCATACAATGTGTGGTCTGTTGTGCCGCGTTTTCCACTTAGCATCGTGTTTTTGAGGTTTGTCCACATCGTAGCATGTATGAGAATTTTGTTCATTTTTATTGCTGAGTAATGTTTCATTATGTAGATATACCACATTTTGTTTTATCCATTCACTGGTTGATGCACATTTGGGTTGTTTCCACTTTTCAACTGTTATGAATAATGCTGCTATAAGCATTCTTACACAGCTTGTTAAAGGGAAAATAACGTATTAATAGTGCTTATGAGAGAGCTAAGAAGCCCTGGGGGCACAGTGGTTAAGTGCTCAGCTGCTAACCGAAAAGTTGGTGGTTTGAACCTACCAGTGGCTCCACGGGAGAAAAGGCCTGGTAATCTGCTCCTGTAAAGATTATAGGAGCCTAGGAAACCCTATGGGGCACACCTTCCCCCACCCCCACCTTGGATGTGTGGGCGGGGCCCCAAGGCAGTGTGCTAGAGGCGTGGGAGCCTTTCTTTTTTTTTTTTAAGTTTTTAATGATTTCAGTTATTAACAGCATATTTTTTTTCCTTTTGTTTTGTTTTTTGAACATTTTACTATTGTTTAGGTGAAAGTTTACAGAGCAAATTAGTTTCCCATTCAGCAATTTATACACAGCTTGTTTCATGACATTGATTACAAACCCCTGAATGTGTCAGCACTCTGCTTGCTCCCTGGGTTCCCCAGTCCGTCCGCCCAGCCTTCCTGCCCTTTCCATCCTTCTGAACTTTGCTTTCCGGCAAATGCTGCCCTTTAGGTCTCGTATAGTTGATTGTACTAAAGTGTACATTCCACACTAGTGTTACTGTTCATTTTATAAGCCTGTCTATTATAGGACTATAATGTGATCTCCAGGAGTGGTTTCAGTTCCAAGTTTGAAGGGTATCTAAGGGCCATGGTCTTGGGGGTTCCACCAGTCTCTATCAGACCAGTAAGTTTGATCTTATTTATGAGTCTGGATTTTATTCTATGTTTCTCTCCCACTCTGTCCATGACCTACTATTGTGGTCCGGGTCAGAACGGTCGGTAGTGGTAGCCAGGCACCATCTAGTTCTTCTGGTCTCAGGCTAGTGGATGCCATGGTTCATGTGGTCCGTTAGTCCTTTAGACTAATTGTTTCCTTGAGTCTTTGGTTTTCTTCACTCTTCTTTGCTCCAAATAGGAAGAGACCAATTATTGTATCTTAGATGGCTGCTTGCAAGCTTTTAAGACTGCAGTCGCTACTCATCATTGTCTCTACGGATTATGATATGCCAGTTGACCTAGATGTCCCCCAAGACTATGGTCCCTAGCCCTCAAGACCAGTCTCTCAGTCCTGGGAGGTGTATGGTTATGGCTAAGAAGTTTTCATGACTGTGTCCCGTGTGCCCTGTCACATATCTGGATATATTTGCAGCATGTACACATATATATGTCCGTGAATGTACTTCCATACACCTTCCCACCCCTGTTCAGCTTACATATCTACCTATGTATCCACTCATACATTATTGTTAGTTATTAGTATTGTTGCAGGATTGTATATGTATTAGTATTTACCCTTGTTCCCTTTTACCATATGGGGCAGATCTACTGTGTCCTATAGGATCACTGTGAGTCAGAGTCTACTCAGAGACACACACCAGCAACAAGAGAGCCAACTAACGTTCCTATTTTGTTGAGTGATCTTTATGATGAGTAATATTTTATATTCTTCCCCTTCTTTTCTGCTTATACAACATTATATAAGAATTGGGATCTCTTTAGGTTGATAAGTTTAATGATAGGTTTCATAAAAGTGCATTTTCTGAGAAGAGTGAGTTTGTCTTTCCAGGTAAACTTGGTATAGCATTGTAAAGTCAGCAAATAGTGAACCAAAGAGTTCTCTTTCCCCTACTGTTGAATCATTGTCATTTTCCCATTTCTCCCATTATTGTTATTCATTTCGGACCCAGCTGACACTGATCACCAGGAACTGCTGTTTTGGTTTTTTGCTCTTAAATCTAGATTTGGCTTCTCAATGAAGATTCTCTTAGTTTTAGTGTAGAATGTAGTAAAATATTGTATCTTCCCAGACCAGCTAATGACTGAGCTTTAAGAAGCAAGATTTTTTGAAATAACCCTACAATTCACTCCTTATTTACTTAGCATAAAAAAATTTTCGGAAATATTAAGCAAAATTCTCTTTTTGAGAAGGTGGAAAACATGTTGCATTAAGAAGCAATTTATTGACACCTTTCAAATGTCCCCTTTCTCCCAGAGGCTGCTGCCGCTCTGTCTTTGGGTGGCTTATGTTTCATTTGGCTCTATTCCTGACCAAAGCCCTCGAGTTGTTGCAAGAGGTGGCCTGAGTTGGGGTCCAGGCTTGTTCATAGACATTTCCACAAAGAGCACACTATCGGGGCCACTTTGCAAGCAAAGGTTCAAGTTCGAAGTTTTTTCGTGGCTTGGCACCAGCTCTTGAAGGAAGAAAGCTGGTAGAATACTCAAATCCCATTTTCTAATGTAGAGGAAGAGGAAGGAAATTGATTAGGAAGCTCAGTTAGTGATGGAGGTTTGCACTCTACATTGCTTGACAAATCAGTTTAACAAAACTGATTTCATGAGGCTTCCATTTCTGCCCTGACTATGCATGACTTTTATAGATGATTCTGACAGGCTGTTCTTGTACTGAAGTTATTTCCTTTGGTGGCAAACCAGACCTAAATAAAGATCATTTTGTTCAGCCTAATTTGTTTTGTATTATAGTTTTTTTGTTTTTTTTTTTTTTTTTTTAGCAGAGATTAACTAATGTGATTCTCTTTTTAAGGTTAATTAAGAGCAGTTAGTGAAAATGCCAAGTTTTGAAGTGCCTTGCATGATCCAGTGGAGCCCTGATGGTACAGTGTTAAGCATTCAGCTGCTAACTGAAAGGTCTGCAGTTCAAACCCACTGGCTGCTCCACGGGAGAAAGATGTAGCACTCTGCTTCTGTAAAGATTTACAGCCTTGGAAACCCTATGGAGCAGTTCTGCTCTGTCCTGTAGGGTCCCTATGAGTCAGAATTGACTTGATGGCAGCGGGTTTGGGTTTTGTTTTTTGTTTGTTTGTTTTTGCATGATCCAATAATAAATACATAAAACATGGATACCAGTAGGGCCCTTCGTCCAGAAAATTCTTCTTGATCCCTTTCATTTATTGGGAAATATGTCTCATTGCCTTGCTCCTCAGGTCTTTAAAACCCTGAAATAATCCATTTTTACTTGAGCTTGAGTTCATAGGGCCGTTTAGAATTGGAAAACCGGTTAGTACACGCGTGTGGGAGCTCCTTCCCCACTCAACAGAACAGCACTGTTGCTGGGCTGAGGGCGTTCTGGTCACCCTTCCAGACGAGGTGTTCATGCAGACAGTTGGCAGGGCCAAAGGAAGGACTCCTTTGTGGTCCCCTGGCCTTCCTCTGCCAGACAGAGCAAACAGACTGCCGAGTGCAGACTGGCACCTATGTGGGAATAGAATCACTCTGTGTCTGTGTCTCAGTTCCTCCCCTGGGTCACGGGGACATACATTTCTCCTATTTACACCACTCTGTGTGTTATGAAATCCCACTAGCCTCTTGTCAACAGAAAATTAGAGAAATGATTAGAGAGGAGGATGGCTTCTCAGGCTGCTTGTTAGCCTCCTGTCAGAGATCACAAGGCACTTTCTGGCGTCTTCCAGTACAGTCCACAGTATTTGTGTTGGGGCGAGGTCAGAATCAGTGGCCTGTGTCACGGAAGCCCTGGTCACATCACCTGCAGCTGTGTTAGCTAGCAGTCACGCCAGCAGAGAGACCACCCAGACTCTCTGAGGAGCAGGGCCTTGGCCGGGCCCACAGGGGTGTCTGGGGCAGCCCTGCCTTGGCCTGCTGTGGGCTGGGGCCCCTATTCCCAGCCGGCCGCAGGTTCAGGCTGCTTCCCTGAACAGCACTGGCCTTTTCCTGCCTCAGAGAGAGGCTATTTGAACTGATGACTCAGAGCTTGACCTCTTGAGGCGGCTATGAGCACTCTCTTTCCCTTTTGTTCCACCCATGGGGGAAGGGGAGGGAGATGACATGGCCTGGGAAACACCCAGCTGAGGAGGTGGCAGCCCCTTCCCTTTGGCACGCATCCACCCCAAGTAGAAGGCAGTCTGCCTTAGAACGTGGCCCAGTCTTAATGGCTTCTGTCCTCTTTGTCCACAGCTCTGTGTTCTGTCTCCTTGTCGCTTAGGTAACATCAGGAATGGGGTTACTGTCCTTGTTCACATTTCTTAACTTTTAGAAGTGCAGTTGGTCTGATCTACTGAATGTAAAGCTCACTATGTAGTCTTTTGTAGTCTACAGTTGTGCTGCTCACCTCACCCCTGCTCTCATAGTTGTGGGTGGGTAGGAGCTTGAACTTCAGAGTTCAGCCAACTTTTTTGACCGTGGGCAAGTAACTGAACTTCTAAGCTGCAGTTTCTTTGACTGGTAAAGTGGGGATATCTGTGCTATGTTTGGATTCTGTGAGATCATATAAGGCAAGTGCACAGCACAATGCCTGGCACCCAATAGCTGTTGCTGGCATTTTCATCAGCTGAGCGATCAACTTCTGCTGGTCCAGCACATACCCCATTCCTGGTCTCGCACAAGTCAGACTTTTGTTGAGCTCTTATTAGCAGGGCATTACTCTAAGTTCTCATAACTTCTCCTGGAAATGAAACCTGTGTTAGCCTACTCAGCTGGGAGTCAGAACTTTTTGATGATGGGACCAGAGGTCGGGATGGTGGTTATGGTAAATAGTGAGGGTATAACTGCAGCATTTATGAGTGTGTTCTGCTCATGAATGTTTGGGAGATGGTTAAGTGATGGCCAGACTATGTATTGGTTAGACTGGCAGCAGTTGGACATGCCACACCACACTGTTCTCTTGAGTTCTGGCATCTTGTTGGTGTGACAGATAGAACAATGTGGGCTGTTTGGGAGTTGAACATTAGGTGGTGCTCTAAAGAAGTGATTGGTACTAGCCACTACCGAAAGTATTAATGTGATATTTTTAGTTGCTGTCTGTTCACTTTTTCATTACAAAAGTGCTGATGGTCTTTTTTTGTTTTCTAGTAGCTCATGTTACCAACAATTCTTGTGATTTTTTTTTTTTTAACCAAGTTCAAGTGTACATGAGAGAAGAACCAATACTTGTCAATTAAGTGAGTTGAGGGGCTGTTTTGGGACGCATGTAGTATGTAAAGTGGGAATTGTTTCTACCTTTAGAAATTAATTGTTGCTGTGTGCCATTGAGTTGATTCCAACTCATAGCAACACCATGTGACAGAGTAAAACTGCCTTATAGGGTTTCCTAGGAGCCCTGGTGGTGTAGTGGTTAAGAATTCAGCTGCTAACCAGAAGGTTGGCAGTTCAAATCCACCAGCTGCTCCTTGGAAACCCTATGGGGCAATTCTACTCTGTCCTGTGGGGTTGCTATGAGTCCAAACTGACTCAGCGGCACCTAACAACAACAGGGTTTCCTAGGCTGTAATCTTTATGGAAACAGATCACCAGATCTTTTTCCCGCAGAGCTGCTGGGTGGGTTCAAACACCAACCTTTCAGTTAACAGCCAAGTGCTTAACCTTTGCGCCACCATGGCTCCCCGAAGTTAATTGTATTAGGTAATAATCATTCACCATAAGTTCCAATAGCTACTAGGAGGATGTGACTCTTTAAACTTTCTCTTTCCATTTGACTTGAATAGCATTGGATAAAGACCGTTTACTGGGTTTTCTTCACTTTTAGTTTTCTTCTTTAATATTGCCAATCCTGCCATCCGGTCAGCCATCCCTATAATCACGTGTAGCAAGGATGCCTGGGTTGAGTAAAGTAATGGCTCCAGTTTGAGTGCCTACTCTGTGTCATGCACCTTGTATATCTCTCAACCTGAAGAAACTATGAGTGAGGGATTACCATTCTGATTTTACAGAAGAGGAAACTGAGGCTCAGCGAGGGGACTTGCCATTCACCACAGTTAAGTAGAAAGCTGGGATTTGAACGTTCCATGAACATTAGTGCTGGTTGTTGCTCATATGAGTTAAGTAAAGGTGGTCATTGTTTCATCAATAAGCATAACTCTGAAGGGATTCCCATAGTTGAGATCCAGGAGATGTAGGGAAGTGTTTGGTTTTTGGAGGTATGTCCTGCATTTGTGACTCAATTCAAATGTTATTGTTTTGGTAATCTTTAAACTTTAAACCTTAAACCAAGACTGACCCCTGAAGTCTTCTTTGAACTAAAAAATAGCTTATTTTAATTAGTAAATGTCAGTGCTTTGAGCCTTGTGCTCTTTTAAAGAATTACCTACGTGAGATCAAATTGACAACAGCAACTCAGAAGGTTGGATGGGAAGGATAGGGGGTAGTGAGTTTAAGATAATCATGGTGGAATAATGTGGAAAAAGATAGCCAAGAATGGTAGCCCAACTTGAATGTCACTGAATTGTACATGTAAAAAGATGTTGCAGTAGTATATGTTCTGCCATGTATACTTATACCAAATTTAAAAAAATGTTTTTTTTAATTTATTGTCTTGGGTCTAAAACAATAAGCTGCCCCCAAATGAGGCATGAACTGTGAAGGCTGGCACTAGGCGGACCTGGTCACGACTGTGGAAAAAATATAAGGAGCAGAGTGAGGAAGATTCCAGTCAGAAGAGTGCTCCTCCCTCCCTCCTCCTCCCCCCACCCAAGAAAAAGAAAAGTTGTAAGGAGGTGATATTATTCTACTAGGTATCTTACAGCTGCTCTCCATTGTTCTCTTGATTCTCCAGTGATTTAGTAAGGCCTTGCTTATGGAACCTTCCCCACAAGTGAAAGTCCCCTGAGGGAAGATTTGAAATGGCGTGGTGGTAGCTAAATTTAGCTCCCTGGATAAGCGTGCCTGTGCCTGTGCCTGTAGAAGGGAAGGAAAATGGGTTTGGGGTGGGGGGGGGTTGAAAAGTCTTAAAGGGACAGCACAGATCCTAAGGATCCTGTTCTCACAACACTTTAGGAATTTTGGATTGTTCCGACTGCTCCTTTTGGATGCCTTGCAGGCTTGGGTGTGCTATCAGTGAGAGGCTTCACTGATGTGACCTTATGTCTTAGATAAGCCTTTGGAAGAGATAATAACTGTGCCCCCAAGTAATAAAACCTCAGTGTTAGCCTGCCTCATGGTTGAGAGGTTTTTTTTTGTTTTTTGGTCAATTATAACACTTTTGTTCACACTAAAATTTGGAGACCTCATCTAATTAGAATTTTATTTTTTAAATTCTATAGTAATACTTTTTATTAAAGCAGTTGTTGGGTGCCACCAAGTCGATTTCCGACTCATAGTGACCTCATGTGACCGAGTAGAACTGCCCCATAGGATTTTCTAGGCTGTGATCTTTATGGGAGCAGACCTCCAGGTCTTTCTTACGTGAAGTAGCTGGGTGGGTTTGAACCGCCAGCCTCTCTGGTTAGCAGCTGAGCCTTTAACCATTGTACCACCAGGGCTCCTTTTATTAAAGCTACTATAATTTAAAAGCCTTATCCCTGGTGACACAGTGGTTAAAAGCTCAGGCTGCTAACCAAAAGGTCAGCACTTCAAATCCACCAGCTGCTCCTTGGAAACTCTATGGGGCAATTCTACTCTGTCCTATAGGGTTGCTATGAGTCAGAATTTACTCAGCGGCTACGGATTATCTTTCTTTCTTTCTTTCTTTCTTTATTTTATTTGACTGTGGTAAAATATATATAAACAAAGCGTTTGTCATCTTAACCATTGTTAAGTGTACAATTTAGTGACCTAATTACATTCACCATGTGGTGGAACCATCACCAGTGTCTATTTCCAAAAGTTTTCCATCATCCCAGACAAACTCAGTACCCTATTCCTCCCTCCCCCAGCAGCTTCTGGTAACAAGTAATAAACTTTGGTCTCTGTGCATTTGCCTATTCTAGATATTTCATGTAAGTGGGATCATATAGTATCTGTCCTTCTGTGTCTGACTTATTTCGTTCAGCATCATGTTGAAAGGGCAATTTTAATTCTCAAGTGTTTCACATTGTGTCTTGGAAAGAACCAATAGAATTGATTGCTTGGAGTTACTCCATATTAGTGATAAGCTTGCTCACACACTCTGACTTGGGGTTCTACTGGTGTGCTGATAAAATGTTTGGGTGGACTTGTGGGATCCATAGAGGAAAGACAGCATGTAGGCTTAGGAAAGGCACCCCACTTAGAAGACAGACTGAATCATCTGTTTTGGTAAAAGGGATCTTTCTCCTTTGAGATCCTGAGTAATTCATCATTGGCTGTCTTTCTAGACATCTTTCCATATTTTCTGCTTCCTTCTCAAAGCAAAGGCATGGATAATAGAGCAGAGGAGAGCAGGCTGTCCATCAGAAAATAAAAAGTACCTAATCACAGAGGATGCGGTTTTCTGGCCATGGACCCAATCTCTATATTATTAATAGAGCTCTTTCTCCTTTTGACTTTTAGCTCCCCTGCCTTGGGATACCAGGTGTTTTTCTATTCATTTTAAATACTTCTAAATCTCAGTGTCTGTGTCATTTTTATGTGTTTGTAGCCACATGACAAAGCCACTGATTGCTTCCAGGAGGGTGGTAGTAGAAAGCAGGTGGCACAGGCTTTAAAGGACCCTCCACCAGTCGCAGGGCTTTGGAGAAAGAGGTGGGACTGTTCCATTTAATGAGATTGCACACATTTCTAGGAGCCCTGGTTGCACAGTGGTTAAACGCTCGGCTGCTGACCAAAAGGTCGGTAGTTCAAACTCACCAGCAGCTCCGTGGGAGAAAGATGTGGCAGTCTGCTTCCATAAAGATTACAGCCTTGGAAACCCTATGGGGCAGTTCTGCTCTGTCCTGTAAAGTCGCTATGAGTTGGAATTGGCTTGATGGCAGCGAATTTGGGTTTTTTTGTTATACACATTTCTGAAAAACTGCTTGGCAAATTGCCTGGCCTGAAGGATTGTTTGTTTTTTATTGCCCTCGAAACTTTATTCACTGTGCTTCTTTCTGCTAATACCAACATAACCACTCCACTGATTTTTGGCTCATCATGCCTTTCCTTATATTTGTATCTTTCCCACTTGTGTATCCCTGTTGTTGGTTGAATTGTGTCCCTCAAAAAGACATGTTGAAGTCCTAACCCTGGTACCAGTGAGTGTGACCTTGTTTGGAGATAGAGTCTTTGAAGATGTGATTGAGTTAAGATGAGGTCATACTGGATTAGAGTGGCCCCTAGTCCAGTCTGAGTGGTGTCCTTATAAGAAGAGAAGACACAGAGAGGCACACAGGGAGAAGGCCGTGTGGCCACGGAGGCAGAGATTGGAGCGATGGGTCTACAGGCCAAGGAACTCCAGGGACTGCCGGCCGTCACCAGAAGCTAAGAGAAAGGCATGGAACAGGTTCTTCCCTAGAGTCTTCAGAGAGTGTGGCCCTGCCGACACCCTTGATTTTAGACATCTAGACTCCAGAACTGTGAGAGAATAAATTTCTGTTGTTTTAAGCCACCTGGTTTGTGGTAATTTCTTATGGCAGCTCTAGGAAACTAATAAACCCAAAAAAACCCCATTGCCTTTAAGTCAGTTCCAACTCATAGCGACCTACAGGACAGAGTAGAACTGCCCCATAGGGTTTCCAAGGCTGTAATCTTTACAGAAGCAGGAGTGGCAGGTGGGTTTGAACCACCGACCTTTTGGTTAGTAGCCAAGTGCTTAACCACTGCACTACCAGGGCTCCAGGAAACTAATACAATCCCTAAATAGTAAACTGAGAAGCCATTTAAGGGCAGTTGTTTAACCACTCTGTGCCTCAGTTTTATCATCTGTAAAAATGGGGATAACAATAATACCTATCTCTAGTATTATTGTGGGGATTAATTGAGTTAATATATGTAAAGTGGTTAAAACAGTGCCTTGTACATAGGAAGGGTATGTATGTATTAGGTCTTATTTAATTTTGCCTGTTTTTGAATTTCATGTAGATAAAGAGTAGTATAAACATTTTTTAGGAGCCCTGGTGATGCAGTGGTTAAGAGTTTGGCTGCTAACCAAAAGGTTGGTAGTTTGAATCCACCAGCCGCTCGCTGGAAACCCTATGGGGAAGTTCTACTCTGTCCTACGGGGTCACTGTGAGTCCGAATTGACTCGACGGCAGTGGGTAGAAATATTTTACTGTGACTTGTTTCTTTGGCTCAACTTTATGGTTTGAGATTCATCATGTGGTTCTAGTTCATGTACGTGGTTCTAGTTGTCTCACATTCATTCCCGTGTGGCATTCTGTTACCTGAGTATGCTGAAATTTTTTTTATCTGTTGTCCTAGAGGTAGACATTTGGATGTTTCCAGCTTTGGGTATTCTGGTCATGCTGCTAGGAGAGTTCTAGTCACATGTACCAGAGCTTCTATAGGCAGTAGTACTCAGAGTGTGGTCTGGGGACCTCTGGGGGTCCCCAAGACCCTTTCAAGGGCTCTGAAGGCCACAACTCAGCTGTCCAAATGGTACCTTACCAGAGAAGACTTCCTGACCACCCTACAGAAATCTCACCTTTGTCGTTTTCGGTCCCCTCTCCCTCCTTCATAGCACTTACCACTCCTGGCTCTTTCTTTGTCTGTGCGCTTGTTTGTTAGTGTGTTCCCCTCTGTACACTAGAATGCAGACTCCATTCTGACAGGGACTTGGTCTCTTTTATTCACTGCTCAATTGCTTGCACAGAGAACAGTGGGCGCTCAATAAGTGGTTATGAGTGGATCCCACAGACCCCAGGGGGAGAGCTGTCCTGATCGAGTGGGGAGGAAGCCGCAGCAGGACTCCCCTCCCGTGCCGCCCCCGCCCCCACCACCAGCACCGCCAGCAGCACCTGGACGCCTGCAGAGCTCCAGGGCCACCAGGCCAGGGAGCCACCAGACATGTACTGTTCTGCGTTCCCTGGCATCGCAGCTGCTTGGTAGTGTGAAATGTTGAGAAGCTTTCAGATGCGAAATGTAATTTGAGCTCCGCAGAAATGATGGTGTTCCCCTCGTCCTCTGTGCCCACCTTTCCTCTACGCTGCTGCTCTTGTGATGGCGATGCTCAGGCCAGGGCCCCAGGGGCCCCGGGGCTGTCTGCCTCTCCTACACCCCTTTCTCTCTAGGTAGCCCATCGTCTCGACTGCTAATGACCCTAAAGTTACATCTCCAGTGCTCCCCGGAATCTTAGTGCCATTCTCCAATTGCTTCATTGTCCATTGTCCTCTGGGTGATTAACGGTGACATATCTGAAAACCAAGGACATTGTCTTCCTCTCTCTTCCTTGTATCTATCTCTCATGCCCACACCCAAGCCTAACCTGCCTTTCTCTCTTAGTGTTCGATTTACTTAATTTTATTACCTTTTACCTGTGTAAGAGGGAATCATTTACTTTTAGACAGTAGTGTCTTTTATCTGCTTCATTTCCTCCCCACATTAGGTTTGCCCATTATAGGATAATTCTCTTTTGTTGCCATTTCACATAAAGTACAAAAATAAAAACTATTATAACTCTCCCTTGATACATGTATGTTCCAGGTGAAAATATCTGAATAGTTCGTTCAATGGGATTCACTCTCAGAATGCTAATTAAAACTTTAAAATGCTTTTCTTTCTTAGGGAAACCAGGTCAAATGTTTTTATTTCCTTATTTCATTGAAGTTATCCACTATTATTAACTGACAAAATAGTTTTATGCATTTGGCCATTATAGGATGCTGGATTCACATCTGGACCAGTGTTTGCAATTCTAATTACGTTTTGGGAGAGAGGGAGAAAGAGACGGAAAGGGGAGAAGGGAATGGAGAGACAAAACAAAACCTGCTACCCTCAAGTTGATTCTGACTCCTAGTGACCCTATAGGACAGAGTAGAACTGTCCCATAGGGTTTCCAAGGAGCGGCTGGTGGATTCAAACTGCTGACCTTTTGGTTAGCAGCCAAGCTCTTAACCACATGGCACCACCAGGGGAGGATGTAAATATCAGAGGTTATCTCCCATTGTGGGATTATGGGTAGTGTTTGTTTTCTGTTTTATATGTTTTGGTGTTTTCGGAGTTGGTTTTGTTTTTCATAAGGAGATTTAAGTATTATTTTCACAATTGGAATAAAAATCTGAACCAATGTTTAATGGATTACACAAGACAAGAAATAATTGTGAATATGGAACCAGTGCTGAGGCCTTCTTGATAACTTAGTAGAAGTTCTTAGGTGATGATTGAAGGAGAGAATTTAAAAGCTTCAAGAGCTTGTCTTACATTAGAGTTTAGGAATATGTTGAGGTTTTTTCTTCTTCTTTTCTTTCTTTTGTTTTATTTGACAACAGGGCAGTAAAAATACAGGGGCTTTCCATTTTCCATAAAGAGTCTGAAGGAACCAGTTTCTGACTCATCCCATTTGTTTTGAGTTAGCTAATGACTAATGCACAAGCAAGAGGTCTTTCAGACATTTATTAGGTTCTTACTACTTGTGTCCCATGTTAATCAGCCAGCTCCATTTGTAAGGGGGAAGGAATGATTCTTTATTAGTGGCATTCTGATGTGGGGACAGACTTTTCTAGAGGGGTCCTCGACAGCAAACTGAAATCAAGAATTCAGTAAGTTATTAAAGAAAAAAAATGTTTAAGCTAGCATTAAAAAGAGTTGGCTTTAAAAAGCATGTCTCTCTCCATTCCCTTAATAAGCATTTGTTGTTGTTAGGTGCCATCAAGTCAATTCCAACACATAGCGACCCTATGTGCAACAGAATGAAACATGGCCCAGTCTTGCGCCATCCTCACAATCCTTGTTATGCTTGAGCCAGTTGTTGCAGCTGCTGTGTCAGTCCATCTCGTTGAGGGTCTTCCTCTTTTTCACTGACCCTCTACTTTGCCGATCTTGATGTCCTTCTCCAGGGACTGATCCCTCCTGATAACACGTACAAAGTATATGAGACATAGTCTCGCCATCCTTGTTTCTAAGGAGCATTTTGGCTGTAGTTCTTCCAAGACAGGTTTGTTTTTTCTTTTGGCAGTCCATGGTATATTCAGTGTTCTTTGCCAACACCATGATTCAAAGGCATCAATTCTTCTTTGGTCTTCCTTACTCATTGTCCAGCTTTCACATGCATGTGAAGCGATTGAAAACACCACGGCTTGGGTCAGGCACACCTTAGTCCTTAAAGTGACATATTTACTTTTTAACACTTTAAAGAGATCTTTTGCAGCAGACTTGCCCAATGCAGTTGTCATTTGATTTCTTGACTGCTGCTTCCATGAGTGTTGATTATGGATCCAAGTAAAATGAAATCCTTGACAACTTCCATATTTTCTCTGTTTATCATGTTGCTGCTTATTGGTCCAATTGTGAGGATTTTTATTTTCTTTATGTTGATGTGTAATCCATATGAAGGCTGTGGTCTTTGATCTTCATCAGTAAGTGCTTCAAGTCCTCTTCACTTTCAGCAAGCAAGGTTGTGTCATCTCCTATAACACGGTTTGTTAATGAATCTTCCTGCAATCCTGATGCCCCATTCTTCTTCATATAGTCCAGCTTCTCAGATTATTTGCTCAGCATACAGACAGAATAAGTATGGTGAAAAGATACAACCCTGATGTACACCTTCTTGACTTTAAACCATGTAGTATCCCCTTGTTCTGTTTGAACAACTGCCTCTTGATCTAAGTACAAGTTCCTCATGAGCACAATTAAGTGTTCTGGAATTCCCATTCTTCTTGGTGTTATCCATAATTTGTTATGATCCACACCAATGCCTCTGCATAGTCAATAAAACACAAGTAAACGTCTTTCTGTCATTCTCTGCTTTCAGCCAGGATCCATCTGACATTTGCAATAATATCCCTGGTTCCACATCCTCTTCTGAATCTGGCTTGAATTTCTGACAGTTCCCTGTCGATGTACTGCTGCAACCACTTTTGAATGATCTTCAGCAAAATTTTATTTCGTGTAATATTAATAATATTGTTCAATAATTTCTACATTCGGTTGGATCACCTTTCTTTGAAAAAGATACAAATATGAATCTCTTCCAGTTCATTGGACAGGTAGCTGTCTTCAAATTTCTTGGTATAGGCAAGTGAGCACTTCCAGTGCTGCATCCATTTGTTGAAACATCTCAGTTGGTATTCCATTAATTCCTGGAGCCTTGTTTTTTGCCAATGCCTTCAGTACAATTGGTTCCTGATCATATGGTACTTCCTAAAATGGTTGAACGTTGACCAGTTCTTTTTGGTATAGTGACTCTGTGTATTCCTTCCATCTTCTTTTGATGCTTCTTGCCTCGTTTAATATTTTCCCCATAGAATCCTTCAGTAGTGCAACTCGAGGCTTATATTTTTTCTTCAATTCTTTCAGCTTTAGAAATGCCGACCATGTTCTTCCCTTTTGGTTTTCTAACTCCAGCGTTTAGCACCTACTAAGTGTGAGCAATAGGAAAAAAATAATCATAATAAATTTTAACCTAAATCTCATACCTTTTACAAAAATTAACTCAAACTGAATCATAAATTTAAGTGTAAAAGCATAAAACTTGGGGAAGACAACACAGGAGAAAATCTTCAGGACCTAGAGGTTGGTGAAGAGTTCTTAGGCATGATACCAAAAGCACAATCCCATAAAAAGAAAATACCAGTTTTGAAAAAAGAGGTAGACTTTGACTTCATTAGAATTCAAAACTTTTGCTCTGCAAAAGACCCTCCTAAGAGGATGAAAAGACAAGCTGCAGACTGGGAAAAAATATTTGCAAACCACAAAGCTGACAAAGAACTATCTAGAATACATAGAGAACTCTCAAAACTCAACAGTAATGAAACAAACAATGCAAGTAGAAAATGGGCAGAAAGACATTTCACCAAAGAAGATATACTAATGGCAAAAAACCACATGAGAAGATGTTCAGTATCACTAGCCATTACCAAAAACCAAAACCAAACTTGTTGCCATTGAGTCAATTCTGACTCATAGACACCCTAAAGGACAGAGTAGAACTGCCCCATCAGGTTTCCAAGGAGCAGCTGGTGGATTCGAACTGCTCACCTTATGGTTAGCAGCTGAGCTGTTAACCACTTCACCACCAGGGCATTACTAGCCTTTAGGGAAATGCAAATTAAAACCATGATGAGATAATACTATACACCTATTAGAAAAGAAAAGGAAAAAAAACAAAAAACCCATTGCAGTCCAGTCGATTGCGACTCATAGCGACCCTATAGGACAGAGTAGAACTGCCCAATAGGGTTTCCACTTGGTTAGCAGCCAAGTGCTTAACCGCTGCTCCACCAGGGCTCCTTAACACACACCTATTGGAATAGCTAAAATAAAAATTAGTGACAACACCAATGCTGTGAGGATGCATGACTGGTGATGCATGTAAAATGCATGTAAAATGGCACAACCATGTTGAAAACTAGTTTGGCAGTTTCTTTAAAACTCTAACCATATAGCCCAGCAATTACACTCTTGGGCATTTATCCTGGAGAAATGAAAATGTATGTCTGCACAAAATCTGTTCACGATTGTTGATAGCAGTTTTATTCATAATAACCAAAATATGTTGTTGTTAGGTTCTGTCAAGTCAGTACTGACTCATAGAGACCCCATGTGACAGAGTAGAACTGCCCCATAGGGTTTCCTAGGCTGTAATCTTTACAGAAGCAGACTGCCACATCTTTCTTCTGAGGAGCCACTGGGTGGGTTCAAACCGCTGACCTTTTGATTAGCAGCCAAGCACTTAACCATTTTGCTGCCCAGTCTCCTTAGCCAAAATATGGGAACACCAAAGTGTCTCTAAATTGGTGAATGGTTAAATAAACTGTGTAACATCCACTCAGCAATAAAAAGGAACAAACTATTGATACAACTTGAATAGATCCCCAGGCCATCATGCTGAGTGAAAAAAGCCGATCTCAAAAGGACACATACTATATACTCCATTTAAATTACATTCTGGGAAAGGCAAGAATAGAGGGATAGAAAACAGATAAGTGACTATAAACTTGTCACTGTTGTTGTTTGGTGCCCTTGAGTCGATTGTGACTCATAGTGACCCCATGTGACAGAGTGGAATTGCCCCATAGGTATTTCCAGGCTGTAATCTTTACAGGAGCAGATTGCCAGGTCTTTATCCCACAGAGCCGCTGGGTGAGTTCGAGCCACCAGCCTTTCGATTAGCAGCCAAGCGCTTAACTCCTGTGCTACTCAGG
This sequence comes from Trichechus manatus latirostris, assembly GCF_000243295.1. NCBI lineage: Eukaryota > Metazoa > Chordata > Mammalia > Sirenia > Trichechidae > Trichechus > Trichechus manatus. Next base: position 2,497,360 of record NW_004444087.1, read on the forward strand.
GCTCCTTGAATATAAACTGTAGAGATGGAAATCAGATTCGTGTTGCCAGGAGTTGGAGAGGGAAGGGGGTGGGTGTGACTGTAACGGGGTAACACAAAGACCTTTGTGGTGGCAGACAGTTCTGTGTCTTCACTGTGGTTATGGTAGTTCCATGACTCCATCCATGAGACAGAATGACACAGAGCTATGCACAGGCATCCGACCAGTGCCGGTTTCCTGGTTTTGGTGTTGTACTGTAATTATGTAAGATTGAACCATTGGGAGAAACGAGATGGTGGGTACACTAGACCTATCTTTGCAACTTCCTGTGCATTTATAATTCTTCCAAAATATAAAGTTTATAACACAGCAAAAAAATTTATTTGTAAATATTTTCTGTTCATTGGCACTATTGTAAGTAGAATTGCATTTTTTAAAACTGCATATTCCAGTTGTTTACTGCTACTATATATATATAATTGATTTAACCCCTAACTCTAAACTAAACCAAACCATAAACATATCCCTTACACTAAACCTAATACTCACACTAACCTTAAACCTCGACCTAAACCTAACCTAACCAAAACCCTAAACCTTAACTTAACCCTAACTCTAATCCTAAACTAAATGTAACCCTAACTTTAAACCTAAACCTATTACTAACAATAACCCTAATCCTAACTCTAAAGTTATCCCTAACCCTAACAATAACCTTAACCACTAACCCTAATCCTAACCTAGCCCTAAGTCTAACTCTAACACTAACACTAACAAAAAACAAAAAACCAAACCTCTTGCCATAGAGCAGATTCTGACTCATAGTGACCCTATAGGACAGGGTGGAACTGCCCCATGGGGTTTCCAAGGCTGCAGATCTTTTACAGAAACAGATTGCTCCATCTTTCTCATGCAGAGCAGCTGGTGGGTTTGAAGGACCCATCTTTCAGTTAGCAGCGAGTGCTTAACCACGGCCACCAGGGCTCCTTCTCACCCTAACAGTCACTCCTAAACCTAAACTGTAAACTAGCCCTAAACCTAACACTAATACTAATCCTAACTCAAACCCTAACAAAGAAAGAAGAAATAAAATTGATTTTTATATGTTGACCTCATATCCTGTGAGAGTTTGCTGGACTCACTTATCAGTTCTATTATTAGCTTTTTTATAGATTCCTTAAGATTTTGTATGTCCACAGTTATCTCTCTGCAAAGAGACAGTTTTCCTTCTTGCTTTCCAGTCCTTATACCTTTTATTTGTGGAGTCTTTGGTTGGTTTTGGTTTTGGTTTGTTTTTTGCCTATTTGCCTTTTTGCACTGACCAGATTCATCATTGCTGACCAGAAGTGCTAAGAGTAGGCATCCTTGCCCAATACCCAATCTTAGGGTGACAGGATTCAGTATTTCAGCGTTTAGTTGGAATTCAGCTGTTGGTTTCTCATGGATTCCTTTATCAGACTGAGAATGTTCCTTTCTCTTTGTAGTCTGGTGAGCAGTTTTAACCATGAGTGGATGTTGAATTTTGTCAGATACTTTTTTTGCATCTATTGAAATGGTCATGTTTTTTCTACCTAATTTTGTTAAAATGGTTTTCATTTTCTGTTTTACTGGCATGTAATCCTTTTTATCTGTCGTTGAGTTTGACTTGCTAAGGTTTTGTTAAGGATATCATGTCTGTGTTCAAGAAGGATATTGTCTGTAATTTTCTTTTTGATGATATCTTTGTCAGGTTTGATATTAGCGTTATGCTGGCCTCATAAAAGGAGTTGGAAAGTATTCCTTCCACTTCTGTTTTCTGAAAAAGTTTGCATATGATTAGTGTTATTTCTTCTTTGAGTGTCAGCTAGAATTCACCAGTGAAACATCTGGGTTTGGAGTTTTCTTTTTAGGAAGATTTTTTCAATAACCAATTCAATTTTTTAGAATAAATATAGGTGTGTTCTGATTTTTCTGTTTCCTACTTTGTAACTTTCGGTAAATTGAATTTTCAAAGCAATTTGTTCATTTCATCTAAAATGTCCAATTTGTTAACATAAAGTTATTCATAATCTCTTAATATGCTTTTAATGTCTGTAGGATCTGTGTCAACAATCCCTTTCATTCCCAATACTGGTGGTTTGTTTTCTCTTTTTCTTACTTGATCACTCTAGCTAAGAGGTTATCAATTTTGTTGACCTTTTTGAAGAACCAACTTTTGGCCTTGTTAATTGTTTCCATCATCTATCAGGAGGGACAAGTCCCTGGAGAAGACATCATGCTTGGTAGAGTAAAGGGTCAGCAAAAAAGAGGAAGACCGTCAATGAGATGGATTGACACAGTGGCTGCAACAGTGGGCTCAGGTGTAACAACGATTGTGAGGATGGCCCAGGACCAGCAGGGCAGTGTTTTGTTCTGTTGTACAGAGGGTTTCTATGAGTCGGAACTGACTCAGTGGCACCTAACAACCAACAACAATTGTTTCAATTGTTTGTTCATTTTCTATTTCATTGATATATGGTCTTACCTTTATTATTTCCTTCCTTCTACTACTTTGGGTTTTCTTTGCTCTTTTTCCAGCTCTTTGAAGTGGAACCGTTCATCAATGGTTTTGGATCATTCTTCTTTTCTAATATAAGCATTTAGAGCTACAGACTTCTCCCCTGGTACTGCATTAGCTACATCCCCCAAATTTTGGTATTTTCATTATCTTTCAGGTCAAAATATTTCCTAATTTACTTTGTGATTTCTTCTTTGACCTATGGATTATTTAAGAGTGTGTTGTTTAATATCTTTTGTATGATTTTCTTCATATTTATCCTGTTTGAAATTTGTGGAGCTTCTTGAATCTGTAAATTTATATCTTTCACTAAATTTGGAAAGTTTTCTGCTGTTTATTAAAAATATTTTTTCTGCCCCATTCTCCTTCTTTTCTCTTCTGGGATTCCAATTGCTTGTATGTTAGGTCTTTTGAAATTGGCCCCACAGGTCCCTTAGTCTCTATTCTACTTCTTTTAATTTTTTTTTTCTTTTGTGGGGGGGGATTGGATAATTTCTGTTAATCTGATTTCAAAGTTCATTTTCTTTCCTGTATCATCTATAATCTGTTATTAAGTCCATCCAGTACATTTTTAATTTCTGATATTATGGTTTAGTTTTAAAATTTCTATTTGTTTCTTTTTGTATTTCCTGTTTATCTGCTAAGACTTTATTTATTGTAAGCATTTTTAACCTGATCGGGCATAATTATAATAAACCATATTTTTACACAAGTAATGCATTTGTTTGCTGGCCTCACTGCCCCCCCACCCCACCCCACAAGGTTTTTTCTTAAGTGCACTATGCTAGTTTTTTTTACAGCAACATGTGGAGAAGAGGATTGGCATGGCAGCGCCTGTGAGGGTGCCTCTGGGGAGGGCATGACAGGCAAACAAATGCAGAAGATGCGCATTATTTGCATAAAAATATGGTAACTGCTTTAAAGTCTTTGTCTAATAAATCCAATATCGGGGTTATCTCAGAGTTGGCATCTACTGATTTTTTTTTTCTCTTGAGAATGAGCACCAATTTTCCTGGCTCTCCATATATTGAGTAATTTGGGGTTATATCCTGGACATTATGAATGTTATGTTTAAGGGACTCGAGATTCTGTTTTATTCATCCAAGTAATGTTGATATTTTCATCTTAGCAGACAATTAACTTGGCTAGACAAAAACTACCAACTCTGTGACCTCCAGACACCCTTTTAGCTCAGTGGTGAAGTCATTTCCGAGGTTCACCGTTCAGCCGGGGAGTGGACAGCCCCATAAAACCAAATGGGACTAGTGAGGCACAGCAGTCCAGGGACAAGGTCCAGAAGGCAGAAGGGGACAGGAAAGCTGGTGATAGGGAACCCAAGGTTGAGTAAGGATAGTGTTGATGT
>NW_004444087.1:2501337-2522929 GCF_000243295.1 Trichechus manatus latirostris
GAAAGCTGGTGATAGGGAACCCAAGGTTGAGTAAGGATAGTGTTGATGTGTTGTGAGGTTGTTAACCATTGTCATAGGGCAACATGTGTACTAACTGTTGAATGAGAAACTATTTTGATCTGTAAACCCTCATCTAAAGTGAGAATAGCAGCACAACTGGAAGAGCGTAGTCGATGTCACTGAACTGTGAACTGTGCATGTAGAAATTTTTGAAATGGTGTATCTTTGGCTGTGTATATTTTCAACAGCAACAAAAAAAAAGGTCGAGAAGGGAGAGGGTTGACATGTTGTGGGGTTGTTAACCAATGTCATAAAACAGTATGTGTACTACTGTTTCATGAGAAACTATTTGTTCTGTAAGCCTTCACCTGAAATACAATAAAAATAAAAATAAAAAGAAATACAAAAAAAAAAGGAAAACCTACCAACTCTGTCGAGCCTACGTTGGCAGTGGCCCAGATCTCAGATCAGACTGCTTTCAGTTTGTCCCATGCATGTGAGGTTGAGGGCCAGCCAGAGTCTTGGGCAGAGTTTGTACACATAGTTCAAAGTTTCCCTTCTCTGGCTCTCTTCTTTCTGGGATGCCCTCCTCACCCCTGGCAACCCTAGTTACCCTATCTCCTTCCTCTGGTTCCTCTGCTGGGCTTCCTATCAGGATTTTAGTTGTTGCCACATGTCACCATGACTTCCTCAGGGCAGAGCCACCAAATTGGAAGAACTCAGTCTGTGCCAAGTGTCCTCCAAGTGTCGACTACTCTCAAATCTGCCCGCTTCTGTTCACTCTCTAGAACCCTCATATAGCTGTTTGGGTTTTTTAATTTTGATTTTTGTCCAGAGTTTATAGTTGTTATCTTCAGGAGGATTTCTGTATTAGGAGTTCAGTCTTCTGCATTGAAGTGGAGCTGGAGCTGCAAGCATCATTCTTTTTTATTTATTTCTTTGTTGTGCTTTAGGTGAAAGCTTACAGCTCAAGTTAATTTCTCATACAAAAATTTATACACATATTGTTATGTGACATTAGTTGCAAACCCTACAATGTGACAGCACACTCCCCCTTTCCACCCCGGATTTCTAGCGTCCATTCAACCAGTTCCTGCCCTTTCCTGCCTTCCCATCCTGCCTCCAGACGGGAGCTACCCATTTGGTCTTGTGTACCTGATTGATCTAAGAAGCACACTCTTCACAAGTATTATTTTATGTTTTATAGTCCAGTCTAATCTTTGTCTGAGCAGTGGGCTTCAGGAATGGTTTTTGTTCTGGGTTAACAGTGTCCAGGGGCCATAATTTCGGGGGTTCCTCCAGTCTCAGACCATTAAGTCTGGTCTTTTTACATAAATTTGAGTTCTGCTGTGTGTGCACTTTTCTCCCACTCCATCCGGGACTTTCTGTTGTATTCCCTGTCTGGGTAGTCATTAATGGTAGCTGGGCACCATCTAGTACTTCTGGTCTCAGGCTGATGGAGTCTCCGGTTTATATGGACTTTTTGTCTCTTGGGCTAATATTTTCCTTGTATCTTTGATGTTCTTCATTCTCCTTTGCTCCAAGTGGGTTGAGACCAATTGATGCATCTTAGATGGCCACTCGCAAGGCAGCATCATTCTTAATGACTAAATGTTGAGTGAGAGCTCTCCTCTTGAGATCAGAGACAGATGAGCTTCTCTCTAACCAGTTCTATTCAGTATTGTTTTAGAGGCCCTAGCCAGTGCTGAAAGGAGCCCTGGTGGTGCAATGGTTAAGCACTTGGCCGCTAACCAAAAGGTCGGCAGTTTGAACCCACCCAGCAGCTCTGTAGGAGAAAGACCTGGCGATCTGCTCCTGTAAAGATTACAGCCTAGAAAACCCTATGGGGCAGTTTTACTCTGTCGCATGGGGTCACTATGAGTTGGAATCAACTCAACAGCGCACAGTAATAATAAAGCCAGTACTATAAGGCAAGAAAAAGAGAGGAAGGAACAAAACTGTCATTATTCACAGATGATGTGATTGTGTACCTGGAAAACGCAAAAGAATGTGCAGATATATTGTTAGAATGAATACAGAGCTTAGCAGTTACTAGACATATATCAATATACAAAAATGTATTTCTATACACTAGCAAAAAAGAATTAAGAGATGAAAAAATTTAAAGATACAATTTAAGAAGCACCATAGAAGATTAAATACCTAAGAAAAGACATGCAAGACCTCTATGCAGAAAATGTCATTACCAAGAGAAACTAAAGACCAAAATAAATAGAGAGGTGTGCCTTGTTCAGGAGCTCTGGTGGTGCGGTGACTAAGTGCTCAGCTGCTAACTGAAAGATAAGCAGTTCAAGCCTACGAACTACTCTGCAGAAGAAATATGATCTGCTCCTGTGAAGATTACAGCCTTAGAAACCCTGTAGGGCAGTTCTACTCTGTCCTATAAAGTCACTATGAGTCGGAATCGACTGAATGACAACAGAGTCTTTGGTTTCAGTTCCTTGTACAGGGAGAAACTGAAAAACCAAACCTATTGCCTTCAAGTAGATTCTGACTTGTAGCAACCCTACAGTTTAGGGACTAGAAGACTCGATATTGCAAAGATTCCAACTGTTCTTAAATTGATAAAGATTTAATGAGTTCCAAACCCTGCAGAGCTGTTTTTGGTTTGGTTTGGTTTTGGGGGGTTTGGAGTAGAAACTGACAGCTAATTTTAGAACAGTGACAGCCTTATGCATTTAGCTTTTGTCAGCAACTCTTCTACCTGGCTTTTTAGGATTATAAATTAACAACAATTTATAGGCACCCAAATTAAAACTTGAGAATCTTTATTTTTATAATATTTGTTGCTGGTTTATCTTTCCTCGTTTCTTAAATAGAAGCAAATAGTGGAGTTTTACTGTACGTTTTGTTTTGCACCTTGCCTTTTTTCATTTAATAATATATATTGGAGATCACTTTGTAGCAGCGCCATAGCGGTCTTCCTCATTCCTTTTTCACAGCTGCTGGAATTCTGTCCCATGGATGTAACGCGGCTGATTCTACCAGTCTTCTAGTGACGGGCGGTCGGGTTGTTCCCAGGCTTTAGGTTTTACCATAGTGTGTATGTCAGCGTGGGTTTTTGCATGTGACCCTTTTACTTGATATCTTAGGATTGTATATTAGCAGCAGACTATTTATAGTTACCCAAATTAAAACTTGAGAATCTTTATAATAGGTCCCTGGTGGCACAGTGGTTAAGAGCTCAGGCTGCTAACCAAAAGGTCGGCAGTTCAAATCTACCAGCCACTCCTTGGAAACCGTATGGGGCAGTTCTACTATGTCCTATAGGGTCACTATGAGTCGGACTCGACTCAAAGGCAGCGGGTTTGGGTTTTTGTTTTTTTTGTGTGTGTGTGGCACAAATGGTTTGCGTTCAACTGCCAACCTAAAGGTTGATAATTTAAACCTACTCAGCAGCACCGTGGAAAAAAGGCCTGGCAGTCTGCTTCCACAAAGATTACGGCCAAAAAAAGCCCTACAGAGCACAGTTCTGTTGTCACACATGGGGTCACCATGAGTCATAATCAACTCAACAGCAACCTGAGATGTGTGAGCCCAGCTGATCACAAAGTAGAACAGGGACTGGTGGTCAGCAGGGTAGAGGGGTCTGGAGGCGCCTGGCGGAAGGTTTGCCGCAGCGGTGAGTCCAGTGTGTGCTCGCACCAGTCGTAGATGGGGTGGGAGGGCTTCTAATGAAGAGATGAAGAATGGAATCCGTGTGCCAGAAAGAAGGCGCTCTCTCTGGCATGTGTTTGCTGAGTCCTCAGGTCACATTCACCCACCTGGGCACAGCATAGGTACATAAGCCCCCAAATAAGCCTGCTGCTACTTCTTGACACAAAGAGCCCTGGTTTCTCCACCCACCAGTGCCAGGGCCATCTCAGCAGGGAGGACCCAGACACAGCCCATCTGGTGCTAGCGAGAATAAGTGCTTTGCCCAGAGGGAATCGGAAAGACAGGCGCAGTCAAATGTGTGCTCGGTGGCTTCTGAGACTTGGCCTCGTGTGTTTGTTGTGCTTGATCCCTGAGTCCGTCTCCTTATGAATCTTCAGTGGTTCAGATTCTCCAACCAAGAGGGCTGTAAAAAGCCTATTTTTAATGCACTCTGTCATTAGACCATGTTACTTTAGGACCTAGAGTGGTTTTGGCACGCATGACATTCTCTTTATAAAGACACAAAGTGGTTAATTCTACGTGAGCATCTCAGCATCTGCCACGTGCTGCTTCTCTGAAGAAATGACCGGTTCTCGTAGTGTTTAAAGTAGGTGAGAATTCCAAACCTGGACCTTTCAGTGCCGTGGCACAGTGGGAATTGGGAGGCCTGTTGCCAGCGAAGGCCCTGTCAGCCGCCCACCAAGTCACACAGCACATTATGCAACCTCTGATACTAACCACAGCGGATGCAGCCGCGGTTCCAAGTCCCTCCCCATACGATAACAGAGTGTGGACAGTTCTTTTATTGTGGTGCGTGACTTCTGGCTTGAACAAGGTCAGTTTATATTCCCTTCTTGCCGCCTTTCCTTTCTTGCTGTGTTAAACAGCTTTAGGGCCAAGGCCCTCTGTGCCTTACAGTTCCACCACGGCTCCATCAAGGCTCTGATGAGGTTTTCTGTGTGAATGAGACACATCTAGCCTAAAGCTGGCCTCACTCCTTTCCTGGCATGTGGTCCTTCCTAGAAGGCCACCAAGGTTAGTCAAGGCCACTGACCCTGCAGAATGGCAGAGTCACAAATAAATTAATATGCATTCAAAGTAGCGAAACAAACTTCTGAGAGAAGTTAAACAACCTGTTCTGGAGGAGAAGGAAACAATGAGGATCTTTTTATATTAGTACTTTTTTGAATGGTTGGTGGTTCAAACTCACCCAGCCGCTCTGTGGGAAAAAGACCTGATAGTCTGCTTCCATAAAGATCACAGCCCAGAAAACCCTATGAGACAGTTCTACTCTGTCACATGGGCTCGTCATGAGTCAGAATCAACTCAACGGCACCCAACAACGATGTCAACATGCTTTAAAGTACAGTTGGAATGACCCTGATTTCAACTCAGTAGGGATATTTAAGTTTAAACTAGGAAAATATCATTTCTTCCCTTTTTTAATATAATTTTTTGTTGTTGTTGAGAATATACACGGCAGAACGTACACCAATTCAGCAGTTTCTACATGTACAACTCAGTGACATTGATTACATTCTTCAAGTTGTTTGACCATTCTCACCCTCCTTTTCTGAGCTGTTGCTCCTCTGTTAGCATAAACTCACTACCCCCTAAGATTCCTATCTAACCTTTCAAGTTGCTGTTGTCAGTTTGATCTCATATAGATAGTTCTTCAAAGAGCACAGTGCTCAAGGCAGACATTTCCTTACTTATTTTTAACACTTTATATTCAGCACCTCCTCCCTGTGTCGTCTGCAGACTTCCTCATCTCACTCTGGAACATCTGGGTAAAGTGCCCGCACTGTGTCTCAGGATCTCCACAGAAGAGTGGTCACTCTCAGGGTGGCGAGGACATTGGCCAGGACATTTGTACTCCTTTCAGTCTGCCATGCCTTCTTATGCCCAACTGAGCCAAGACCCCCGGACAGGGCATGTGTTCCTTGTTCTTTCCTGTTGCTCCCTCCTCGATGGGGACAGACAGGAGCAGCCTCTGAAGTCTGAGCCATGTGCCTCTGTACGTGGCCAGAAGGAGAGTGAGGGCCCGTGTCTCGAGCCTTTATGCACTGTCGTGGCACCCCTTAATGGCCCCGAGTGAAGGCAGTGGGAGCGAGTAGGAGGAGGGGAGAAAGGCACCCAGGGGAAGGAGGTGTATGGCGTCAGTCAGGCAAGCCCACGTCCACTCACCCAGCTGTTTCCTGTTCAGTCGTGGGAGGAGGCAGGATGTGCAGACAAAGCAGAACCCTCAGTACATCTAGCTGCAAGGGCATGTGGCGCCTCACACTGCTGCAGACTGCAGCTCTCCCCACATGGAGCATTGTGTCAGGAAGGCGATAGGCAGCAGAGCTGGAGAGGTCTTTGGGCCAGGATGGGGGCTCTGCCCAGAGCTCTCTGATGTCAGCTCCTGCCGGAGCTCAGCCTCCCACCACCTCTAGACTCCAGACAGAATGCCAGGAAATACAGATTGTGCTCAAGCTGTGCCCTAACATTAGGAAGAAAGTGGTCATCACTCATCCTAACCTGGGCTGTCATTCCCTTAAACAAATGCTCTCTTTTGCATCATCAAAAAGGCCTTTATCTTAAAATGGGAAGGTTGGTGCTTCACGAAGGGTAATTTGCTCTTTTGTTTCTTCCTCTGGGCCCGTTTGGGACAGAGTAGTGGGCAGATAAACGAAATGAGGGGCTGGCTGCTCGGGTCCGTCTTCAGGCTTTTTGTATGAAGTCACATGCTCAAGCTCTCATCTGGTGCTTTTCCAATGACCTTTTCCCCTTCAAAGTCTAGAATGTCGGCAGTTACTTAGGTAGTTGTGGTTGAGGGAAGCAATGTTCTGAGGAGGTAGTATAGAAATGTGAAATATAAATTAGAACTAATTAAATAAAATTAAAAATTCATTTCCTCAATCATACTAGCCACATTCCAAGTGCTTAGTAGCCTCATGCGGCTAGTGGCTACTGTATTGAACAGTAGAGATACAGAACATTTTCGTCATCTTAGGAAGTGATATTGGACCACACTGCTCTGTTACATTAGGACAGCAATTAGGTTTGGCCTACATGGAAGGCACTGTATCCCAGACAGCAACACAAATTATAACAGAATGGAACCTATCGCCTGTTGGCAGAGTCACCCCCAAAGGAATGGAGAGATCAGTAAGCAACCCAGCTGGTGGTATAATACCGAATTGTTTCAAAACCAACTTATAATTGATGCCAAGAAAAAGCACTGTGGGCCCAATAAAATAATGCCATTATTAAGAAATAAAGGGCATTTGAAACTAAAAAAAAAAAGTCTAAAATGTCAGTTTGCTCTGTGTGTGAGAGAGAGAGGCCTGGCTGCTCTTGACACTTAGGTGAGGATGTGGAAGCTGACAGGAACTTTCCCTTGGGGACTCTTCCCCCAGCCCTTTCGTGAGGCGTCACGTGACACCTAGGACCACCATTGTTGGTGTGTGTCTTTCAGAGTGTGTCCAAAGTGAGACCTTTCAGAAGGTTGCATCCTTTGTCTACATGTTGTAATTAATTTTTACCATACTCATTTTTAAGGGAATCTTTGGCATGCCTACTGATTGTGAGGATGGTGCAGTACCAGGCAGTGTTTCGTTCTGTTGTACATAGGGTCGCTATGAGTTGGAACCGACTCAGCAGCACCTAACAACAACAAATTCACTTGCTACTTCTCTTTCTGGCTCTATGTGAGTCACCACTTGAGTGCCCTCAACAATTCTACACCGGGAGTGCTATTGCATTGGGTAGCTGAGCACTTTCTGAAGACAGGGTCAGGCTTGGTTTCAAAGGGGCCCCTCTAGCTGTGGAGCATGTCCCAGCTTGTACTGACATTCCGCTAGATGATGTCTGGGTGATGAGGAGGAGCTTATTGTCACTCCACCTCAGAAATCCAAATGAAAAACCCTTCTTTGTTCTGCACTGTAAATCAGGATAACAGTATGTGAAGTCATAATGGGATATTAGGTTCAAACCGGTTCAACCATGACTGATGAAGCAAAATTGCGACAGATCCAAATTATTAAAATTTGGGTGAACCAAAATGGGAAGAATTACAGGTCGAAGCCCTGGAATGAAAGATTCGGAAGAGGCGTAGTGAGCCCTTTCAGGAGACTGGATTATTGGCAGGATGGTAGAGAGCTACACACATTCAAAGCGGCATAGTTGGCCGCCATCTTTGAGTCGGACAACGCTGTTTCTCACTGTACTAGTCAAGAGATTTGGTTGCTATGCAACGCGCACACTGTCCTTGTTTTTCTAAGAGGGAGATTAAGTTTCTAGCAGGGTTTCAACCCATAATTTTTCCTGTTCCAATTATTCCGACTCACCTACATTTTAAAAATTCGGGTCTGTTGTAATTTTACTTCCTTGGCCATGACTGAACCGGGAAGAACTGGTTCAAAGCCCTGGAAGAAAGTGGAGATGTTTTGGTGCGTGCCTATTCTCTTAAGGATTCGCTGTCCTTAAAGACAATGCCTAGGGTTCACTGGTCCATCTTCTTCAGAAGCAAAGCTGTTTGTAGGAACAGAAATCTAAATTCTAGTTCCACTTCTGTCCCTCCCAGGGGTGTGGCCTGGAGCAGACAAGTCTCCACGTCTGAAAAGGAAGGGATAGCGTGGGTTCAAGGTCACCAGAATCAAGCGGGGAACTTCAAGAACAGTCCAAATTTGAATCTTGGGATTGGAGCTAGGGAAACTGCATTTTAAATTTTTTTTTTAATGTGCTTTTAATTTGACAAATACTTGTGCACTCTTAGTCTTTTTACTTTGCCTTCCTATTTACAAGGAGGCAAAGTAACACTCGTATTACCCTGTTAAGTTCTTCTGTTTGCCAAATTGAGGTTCCTCCATCAAGACTGAGTCGTGAATGTTTTTTCTCCACAACAGGGTGAATCCGTGAAGTACTTCCTGGATAACCTGGACCGGATTGGCCAGCTGGTGAGTAAAGACCCCGCCTCGAGAATTTGTGGTCCAAGATTAGAAAACATTTGGAGACCAAAGCAATCCAAGTCCTAAGGGCTTTAGCTAGATGGTGGGCCATATTTGTAACATCAGATCATCATGAGCAATATTGTAGCTCTTGCTTAGTTCTGTATTTTGTATCAGGGTTGAGGGAGAATTGAGTGCTCAAAGGTGAGGATTCCCTGAGACGCAAGCTGTTCTCACATTCCTGCTTATAAAACTTTGTTACTTTTCACTGCTGTTGAGTCCACTGTGACTCATGGTGACCTTATGGACAACAAAATGAAATCTTGCCCTGGTCCTGCATCATCCTCACAGTTGCCAGCATGTTCTACTCCATCGTTGCAGCTTCTGTATCAATCCATTTCACCGAGGGTCTCCCTTGCCCTCATTGGTCCTCTACTTCCCCAAACACAGTGTCCTCCTCCAGCGATTGATACCTCCTGAGGACATGTCCAAAGCAAGCAAGGCTGACGGTGTTCTGTTGTGATCCACAGGGTTTTCATTGACAGACTTTCAGAAGTAATTCACCAGGCTTTTCTTCCTAGTCTGTCTTAATCTGGAAGCTCCACTGAAATCTGTCCACCATGGTTGACCCTGCTGGTATTTGAAATACCAGTAGCATAGCCTCTAGCATCACAGCCGCATTCAAGCCCCTGCAGTGCGACGCACTGACAGACGGGGGTGGTGTAAAGCTTTAGTCACCACTAAATGAAGACGTGAAGTAGTGTTGTTAAAAGAATCCCTTTGCCCAGATCACCATAAAGGAGACAGGGGAGTTCTTTCGTCAAGGGAGGATTTCCTTTAACTTTTTATTATAGAAAACCCAAATGAAATCTCAAATTCAGGAATTGTTCACTCACGACCAATCTTGTTTCATCAAATCCTTCCCTACCCCAGGAACAAATCCAACATCATGTCATTTCATCAGTAATATTTTAAAGTAGATCTCTAAAAGATATGACTCTTTAAAAAGCATAACCACAATACCATTGTTGCTCCTAAAAAGTTAATAATTCCTTAATATCAACCAATATTCAGTCAATTTTCAGATTTCCCCAGTTGTCTCGTAAATGTTTACTTACTTGTTTGTTTTTCTAGCAGTTTGAATCAAGATCCTGGTAAGGCGTATATATTGCAATTGATTGATGTCACTTAAATGTATTTTAATCTATAGGGGTCTCCCTCCATCTTTTTGTTTCTTTTAATTTATTTGTTGAAGCAACTGGATTATTTATCCTATGGGGTTTCTCAGTCTGGATTTTGCTCTCACATCCCTGTAAGTGTCATTTAACATGTTCCGCTGTCCCATACATCTTGTGAGTTGGTAGTTGCATCCAGAGATACGCGTTTGAATTTTTGGCAAGACAGCTGCGTGAGTGGTGGTGTGCACCCGTCACTGGAGAATTTATAATCCTCCAAAATCAGAGTGGTTTGAGAGTCATTACAGTTGCCTATGTGTGTTGCTAAAGACTTTAAGAGTTTTCCAAGAATAACGTATTCGATATATTGAAAACTTTAAATTGCATTGCAAAGCCTAAATTAAATCCATTCTCAGTAAGGCTTTGGAATGTATATGCTCTGGAAGTTAGAAAAATAAAAAAGTATCTATATAGAGAAACAAAAAAAGATGGTAGATTTTCTCTGGAAAAGAAGACTAGTGAGATTTTAAACTGAGGAGGCTAACAGTGAGGATTCTGGTCGTTCTTCCCCAGACCGATGAGCCTTCATTCTTTTTTTTTTTTTTTTTAAATAAATGGATTAAAATTTTATGTATTATTGCAGTTGCCATCAAGTCAACTCTGACTCATGACGACCCCCATGTGTGTCAGAGTAGAATTGTGCTCCTTAGGGTTTTCAGTGGCTGATTTTTTTTTGCCTCTGTTCGTTTTTAAATGACCTGTTTGATTCCTTCACTTTCTGTTTTGTGGTAAATTTATAATTTTATAAATGAAATTTGCTTTTGGTATTTTGTTCGATGTCTTTCAAAAGTCAATCTAACTCTCTTTCCCTCTACCCTGCCTTCTTGTTCTTATTTTCTCATGATCTCTTCCTCTCCTAAATTTCTCCCTTGTCTTGTATCTTACAGAATTACTTTCCTAGTAAGCAAGACATCCTACTGGCCAGGAAAGCCACCAAGGGCATTGTGGAGCATGACTTCGTTATTAAAAAAATTCCTTTTAAGATGGTGGATGTGGGTGGCCAGCGGTCCCAGCGCCAGAAGTGGTTCCAGTGTTTCGATGGGATCACGTCAATCCTGTTCATGGTGTCCTCTAGTGAGTATGACCAGGTCCTCATGGAGGACAGACGCACCAACCGGCTGGTGGAGTCAATGAACATCTTTGAGACGATCGTCAACAACAAGCTGTTCATCAACGTCTCCATCATCTTGTTCCTCAACAAGACAGACCTCCTGGTGGAGAAGGTGAAAACCGTCAGCATCAAGAAGCACTTCCCCGACTTCAGGGGTGACCCCCACCGGCTGGAGGACGTGCAGCGCTACCTGGTCCAGTGCTTTGACCGGAAAAGGCGCAACCGCAGCAAGCCGCTCTTCCACCACTTCACCACCGCCATCGACACAGAGAACATCCGCTTCGTGTTCCACGCTGTGAAGGACACCATCCTGCAGGAGAACCTGAAGGACATCATGCTGCAGTGAAGAGACCCCAATACTCGTCCTGCCCCTAAGCAGCCCCGCAGCCTCGGGTCAGGAGTCTGGTGGGGGGTGATCCACATGGTCCGGGAGTGGGTTTCTAGGGCCCGGGCCTTCACACACCAGGCTCCCGAATGCCGTGAGACAGCCAGCTGGAAGCGCACTTGGCAGAAGGACAGAGACACTCTGGTGTCAGCTACTGAGTCCTGGGGACCAGGAAAACTACTGAGCAACCACACGATCACCTTGGTATTCATCTGTAATACCTGACGCCACGGCTTGCTTTCTTTTTACAGAAACTGTATTCCTTTCCTGACACCCTTTACATCAAAGCTTGTGTGTATGTGTGTGCACACGCACGCTCGCTCTTCCGCGACAAAAACCTGTACACCCAGCAGCCTTGCAGATGGCTTTTCTGTCTAACTCGCAAGTCCTCCGTGAGGCAGACTAACCTGAGGCCCTGCCTAGCAGTAGTTTGTAGGCGATTGCGTGCGTGCCAGTGCCCCTGAGCTCGGAGCACACGAGGTGACCCCCGGCCCAGCTTTAGAGTCTGACGCCACCGCTCACGTGAATGGCTTGCCTTTTAAAACTCTAGTGCCAGTTTCCTAAGAGACACTCATCTAGGTGTGTTTGATTAAGCCAAGTAGCCTCTCGAGTCTTAGACAGGGAGGTCGAGAGCTTTGTTCATGAGGACTTGCCTCAACGCCTGCAGCCCTCACGCAGGTTTTCTTGCCTTACATGTAGAATTGCCCAGTAGCACAACATGTCATGGAAGCGTGTGGAAACGGCATGCCAACAGCACACAATGATGCGTTTACTTTTCCCCACCCACCCCTTTCTTCCTCCCGCTTCCATGGCAAAGACATACAAACCAAACCAAGTGGCCTTGCAGATGGCTTCTCTGTTTTGCGTGCAAGTCACCTCTGCACCTCCAGTTGGCAGCATTTAGCATTTCCTTCTTTTGGAAATAGCAGAGAGCTTCACATTCCTCTTCTGAGGCTTCCGAAAGCTGGCAAGCTTACTAGCGGAGCTTTGTTAGCACAGCAGCTGCTTGGGGAGTTCCTGGCAGCTGACCTTTCGGGAAGCCCACAGACTCTGGAGAAATCTGAGTTTCTCCATACCACAGCCTCACCAATGCCTTTGGACAGCCAGCTCCTGTTCTCAACTCTCCTGCAAACTGGACTCTCCTCAAGGGCTCTGGCTTCTATTACTGCACACACATAACAAGTAAACCCTGTCACGCATAGCTCTCCTCGGGGTGCAGCTGCAGAGGGCTGGGACGGGAGGGGAACTGACAAACTGAAGCTCGGCTCACTTATCCAGGTTCACCTGGCCAGGTGTCAGTCACTGTGTCCAAAATACATTGCATTCCAAACGCGTCCCCACTGTGTGTCACTCTACTAAAAGTCTGTCCAGTGTGCTTAGGGACTTTCCTACCTAACATTTAAAAAAAAAATATTCTAGCATTAAAGGAAAAAAAAGGTTTATTCTGTAACCAGCACCAGAATGTTGCTGTGGCTGACCACCATCTCCCAGGGCTGTGTGCCAAGACCACGCTTGGTTCCCTGGGTCCCTCTCACCTCTGTCACCTCATTTTTAGCATGCAGAACCCACATAATCTTCTGGAAGATGCGGACCCAAAAGAAGAAGGAGAAAATAGCCGCTTGTGCGTCACCCTGTTTATCACAGCACTTCTGATTAGGAGACAGCATGAATTCTCTCTCTCTGGGCTCTCAAGGGCATGTGTCAGTATTCCCTGGGGTTTTGACTCTTTCTCTTTGGCTGGAAAAAAAGTTGCTGTCTTTGTACTACTTCCTGTGGCTCTTCATAAATGGGCGGATATGACCCAGGATTGGTACTGGTGACCGTGTTTTCAGGGAAGAGAAGGCTCTCGATGGGGTCCCTCAGGATGGTTCTCAGATCCCAGTGGGGTGCGCGCTGTCACCCAGATTAGTTTTCATATTAAGTCTGTCAGGATCCAAAGCCTCCAGGAGATGCAGGCTCCTCCTCTGCCAACCTGGAGATCCCTCCTGGTGCTCTGGAGGTCGCTGCTGTCAGGGTCGGGAGCGTAGACCAGCCTCGTCAGTGCGTGCTCCTGTCCCTTTACACAGTCAGACGTAGTTGCAGCTCGCTTGCAAAACCAGAAAAAAGATGAGGCATTGGGACTTAGGTTTAACTGGTCATCCAAGATAGGGAATAGAAGATAGAGGCGGTGGCCCAAAGCCCAGGGACCTCAGACCAGCTGCCTCTGACCCTGGACACCCTCGCCAAGTCTCTTAGCTCTGCTGAACCTGGGCTTCCTCCTCTCTGTGACTGCCGGGAGAAGTGAAAGTCTTCAAAGGGCCTGCCAGTTTGATACTCTGAGGTTTATTGTTCCTGGTGCAGAAGTTAGCTATTTGCAAGGCTAACCTACAATCACCTGCAACTTTTCTACACATAGGTCATAGTCATTTTGGTCTCCAAAGCCTTAGGCATTTATGTTATTATTTTTAATTTCACTGTTTTTCTCAATTATTGTCTTTTTTTATTGAGATGTTGAAGAAGCAGGAGGCGGCTGTACCTCATCTACTATTGCAAAAAAATATAACAATAAACTTCCTCAAAATAAGACATTTTCCTCATAGTTATACTGTTTACACCTAAGAACACATGTAAGTTTTTTTAATGCAATGTATTTTTAACTTCTGCTGGTAGAGAAATTTGCTCACAGCTTTTGAGTCACAGCTTTGTAATTTATAGAGATCTCTAGAATTCTTGGAATCTTTTTTTACTTCTTTGATAAAAGAAAAACGAGTCAGGTTATTGTAACTCCAAGATCAGAAAATTATCTTGAAACAAAATTTCTAGTTATGACTGGCTGATGAACTTCGGGTCCTGGGAACAGACATTTACAATTTGGTGGTGTAAGAAAAAGATGTCATTAGAATGACATAGTCCAGGTGACTGGCTCCTGTCATACATTTTGCACACTGTGTCACCTTTGCCTAGGAGGGTCTGGGCTAAAGATTGGACCACCTCTATCTCTGGATGTCTTTTGAAACAAATCCTTAGTTTTGTTCTGCCTAAAACAAAATTTCAGCATTCAAAACCAACAGCAAATTAACTTTTCAGTCCCAAAAATTCAGAGCAAATAACTCTAGTCCCCATTTTACTTGAAGGTTCACTATTTCTTGGTGCCAGTTTTTATTTCCACATAGTAAAGAAAGCCTGGCACAGACGAGAAGCACCATAAAGTATTCATTGGCTTGAATGGAAGCTTCTAGAACACAACTTCAAACAGTGCCATGGCAACAGGTACCTGCACAGGTGAGACTGAGGAGTTCTATGCTGATATCTAGAAAGTCCAGGGGAGAAGGGCCTGGTGGCTGACACTCGACATGGTCCAGAAAGCCCTGGGGACCCTAGGAAAGCTAGGGGCGGGGGGGGCGCTCAGATTCCAACCACAAAATGAGGAAACCATCCATGGTGCTCAGGACTCTGCAGAAACTGATGCTTCTGCATAATTGGTCATCTTTCTCCAACAAGCGGGTTTCTAGAGAGAGGGACACATGTACTTGTTCGTTAGCCAATGGCTGGGGGAACTGGGGTGGGGTAGGGGGTCACGGCATATATCTAGGTGTAGGGATTGAACCATCCCAAGTGGGAATGTTGGCACCTTCTCCAGAAGGTGCCAGCAAGATCATACCATGCCCTTAGTTATCCACATGGCTGTGGGGTGAGCTCTCCAAGTTCCAATTTCTTCATCTGGGAAAGCTGGACAAATAGCTATTCTCAGCTCTGGCTACACCGTCGAATCACCTGAGGAGCTTTCAAAAAGGACCCCATGGCTGAGCCACCCTGGACCCATCAAATATGAACATGGACGCAGAGACAGGTATCAAACCAGAAAAACCAAACCCGTTGCCGTCGAGTCAGTTCCAACTCATAGCGACCCTGTAGATATCATTTTTTCTTTTTTTTCAATTTCCCAGGTTTGTTGAATGCGCAGCCAGGGTTGAGAGGCACAGAAGTGGATAACCTCTGAGGCCCCTCCTGGTGTGTGGAATTCTGTCTTCAGCAGGCTGTGAACTGTATGACATGGCACCACGGGGCCCCCAAGTCTTCCCAGGTTGTGGCCAGCAGCCAGCCTCGAGAAGAAACAGCGACTGGGCGTTTCCCCTTGTTCCTGAGAGCGTGAAGAGCAGGGGTTTGCTGTGCCTTTCACAGCGTATCGGGCGACCCTCTCTGGTCTTTGGTGCCATTTGGTCCAGAAGGTGCGTCAGATGTGCTCAGCAGCCTCGTTCCTAAATGATTCCTTGAATGTTAGGAAGCAGCTTTGCTTTGAAGGAAAGACACGCTCTTGGCGAAGGGCTCATTCAGTTTGCACAGCAGCCTTGGAGAGAAGGGATGAGGGGCGTGGAGTTCCATTGCCCCTTCGTCCTTGAAAATGCTGCTTGTGTTTCATTAGGACTTGGCACCGGAGGAGCCAGCCCTTCCCTGTCTGGAAGTTGAGGGTGAGAGTGCAGCGGGGAGGGTGGAATGCCTGCTGCCAGTAGCTCCGGAGAAGAGAATGCGTACAGCCTCAGCAGGAAGGTGATGATTCTGCTAACTTTTGGGTCTGAATCCCGAGCTCCTTTCTCGAGGCTCTGGGTTGGGCCTTGAGGATAAAGGTGCCCCGTCCCCAGAGAAAGGAGCCAGTTCAATTCAGACTCAGAAGTCGAACCTGCTCTGTTAACAGGACTTTACAGGCAGATGGCATGCTACTTTGCACTAGTGTCCAGAAAAAGCTGAGGTCTAAAATTTGGACAGTGATGCTGTGGAGTGGAGCCAGTGGGATACAGAGCCCCCACCCCGGCCTCAGTGGACCCGTTCACAATGTCTGCTTCATACATTCCACTGAAGAGAGATTTCAGGTCCCTAGAGACCTGCTCTCATGGGTCTTCACTGACTTACTGCTCGGTCTCTCCCTTCAGAATTCTCTGGAACTCCAAGGCTGGTACTCATTAGTGTTTGGGGCAGCATATTGAAATAGGTGGATTTGATTTCCCAGCTGCAGTGTTGGTATCTTGTCAGGTGAAAAGTCTTCCAACCACAAGCTTTAAGTGGTGGTCACTGATTGCCAGAAGCATCCCTGTGTCCCCTCTCTCAGTCAGGTTATCATTATTCCCCACCCCTAGATGGCTCCTTAGAGTGGACAGCGTGTGCTGAGTGCACCTGGGGTCTGGGAATCTGGACTCCAGGACCTGTCCTTGGTGCCAGGCGTCCCTACCACACCTCTTGCTGAGCTAGTCCCTAGGAG
Source organism: Trichechus manatus latirostris (assembly GCF_000243295.1). Lineage (NCBI taxonomy): Eukaryota > Metazoa > Chordata > Mammalia > Sirenia > Trichechidae > Trichechus > Trichechus manatus. The sequence continues at coordinate 2,517,890 of NW_004444087.1, forward strand.
AGTTGAAAGAGCTGCAGTTTTTTCGGCATATAGATTTCCTCTTCAAAGTCCAAGGAGCCCTGGTGGTGCAGTGGTTAAGTGCTCGGTTGTTAACCAAAAGGTTGGCGGTTCAAACGCACCAGCCACTCCATGGGAGAAAGATGTGTCAGTCTGCTTCCATAAAGATTACAGCCTTGGAAACCATGTGGGGCAGTTCTACTCTGTCCTATAAGGTTGCTCTGAGTGGGAATCGACCCAATGGCAATGGGTTTTTATGGGTTATTCAAAGGATACAACCCCAGATCATAACCAGAAGAAGCAGGTGCTCCAGATATAAGTGGGTTCTCAAATATCCCAGCAGTGTGGCTATACCTGGGGACTGATGTCCTTGGGTAGTAAGGGGTGGGAACTGGGGTAGAACTCAGAAACCAGACAACACGCCAGAATAACAGGGCCCTCACGCTCTCCCAGCAGGTGAGGGTTCTGCATGGCTGAGAACATGGTTAGGAATTGCTTTTGTAGTTCATCCTGGCCTTTGGAAATTGATTCTCCCTTAAATATTCCATTAACAGAAAGTCTGTGTCACTGCAAGGGCCTTATTGCAAGAGACCCTGAAGATGGCGTATCATGGGTGACAAGTTTTCTGAAAGGACAGCTCACTTCACAGTAGAGGTGAAGACCCAGCTCAGCCTGAAAAGTAGCTTCTCTGGCTTTGAGCTAGTTACAGAAGGCAGTGCTTTCTCCAGAGGGTTTTCTTTTCTTACCTGTTTGTAACGTGAACCAGAGGGAACCCTAGACCCGCTCTTTAGTTTCTTGACTTAGCCTGGGTCTCCTGTTGGGGGGCAGACACGAGCCCCAGATGAGTGTGGTCAGCAGTGCCTGGAGCAGCCTAAGCTGGTGGCCATACGGAAGGGCCTTCCTTTCTGACCCGGCCTGTTCTGGGAAAATAAAGGGCTATTGTTCCTGGCCTGCACTTTGGTGCCTTTTTATGAACTTGCTTTATTTTGTATTTTAAGAAGCTGATGTGTTTCACCCTAATGAGCATAGTCCCAGCTACTCCAGACAAGGCGGGGTTCTGCTGGAGACTGCACTTTCCTGGCCGGTCACAAAGACCACCTGCTCCGGGCAGCCGGGCCGCTGTCTCCTCTGATGAAGCCACCGGCTGTCTGCACTGGGAGACCCCATCCCTGCAGAGCCCCTTGGATCAGACGGAAGCAATGTCTCCAGCCCCAGTTCTGGTACCTTCTGGGACTAGTTCAGGGGTTGACCTCCCCCAGCTGATTTCAGACTAACTCGAGTCCAAAAGGAAGACCCTGAGAATGGGGTTGCTGGGAAAGACCAGAACACACAGAGAGGGACACGTGCTTCTGAACGGCACCCCGTGGCTGCTGTCTGAATCTCCAGTCTCGTCCTGGAGGCATCCTCAAAGGCTGGCTGTGCCCTCGCCTGGGCCGGGAGCGTCAAGGCTGGGAGTCGGCACCGCACAGTGCCTGGTTTTCTCTGGACTGTCCAGCCTCCACCACCTCCCTCGTCCCATAACTGGCTCATCTGAAAGTTCCTCACACCAGAGGGCTGTACCACCAAGTGCCTTCCACGTTTGCCCTCCTCAGAAAGGGTACCAGAACAGTGTGCAGAGAAAACTTGTCACCTGAGAGACTGTGAAACTCCAATTTTAATAACTAAACCAGGCTCGCATCTGAGAGTCAGACTGAGCGTTGCTCCTTTGGGGCTCTCCCAACTCACCTAGGCTGCCTGGATGAATCTGACACATTTTCCAGACTCACCTACAAACAGATGGACAGAAACTCCCACCGTTCTATATATGGGTGACAGTTGTTGAAGTGGACCTGTGAGTCATGTTTGGGGCGCTGTCCACAGACCACCCATAGAGCTTGGGACCGTTTTCCCCCATACTTCTTTGTTCTGCATTTACCTGTTAGAGTCTTCAGCAAGCCTGATGATGGAGAACTTCAAAACAGGGTCTCCTTGAGTCGGAATTGACCCAGTGGCAGCTGGGGTTTGGGTTTGATCAAGTCTGTTGGGCTCTAGAATCCCGAATGATTACCTTCTGACCCATTGTGCGCAGTGATTTAAAGCATTCCAAATGTCCTTTTCCTTAACTCCATTCAAACCCAATACAATTGACTGCCATGCTACTCTGTCCACACAAGTGTAGCCAGGAGTTCAGTGTTAATACGCTCAGCCACCTCCTCACGGCCACCGTTCTGTCCCTAACCCACTGGGGTCACCTGCAGGACCCTGCGGAGGGACTGGGGGAGCTGGCTCGGCTTCACCACCCACTTTCCCACCCCAGGGTCAGGGCTGATCCCCTTAAAGGTCCTTTCACCAGACACCCATGGCAGTCTCAAGCCAGCGGTGTATCAATACCATATGCTAGATTAAAATATATATGATGAAGTGTAAAAAGTGTATTTTACAGTTCTGATGGTTAGTTTAACATGTTTTGTATATATGATTTTTATAAATCTATTAAAATTGGCTTTAAATTCCACTTGTTTTCTTGGTGTGTTGTATTCTTTTAAAACGAGCCCTGGTGGCCCAGCGATTACGCTGCTACCTGAAACGTCATCAGATCGAACCCACCCAGCGGCTCCGTAAGAGAAAGACCTGGCAATCTGCTCCTGTAAAGATTACAGCCTAGAAACCCTATGGGGCAGTTCTACTCTGTCACATGGGTCTCTATGAGTCAGAATCAACTAGATGGGACCCAACAACAGCCTTTGAACTGCCAGTCGCTGCTGCCCCAGCCCGCAGTTGCACAGTGAAACCTGACTGCGGCTACCTGCCCTATAAGGACCGGTGGGTCCTGAAATTCATCCTCAGTGTGGCTGCCACAGGAGGTCTCCTCCCTCGCAGGTCTTGTACAGACACTGTGTTTGTCGTGTTCAAAGATCACCAAGCAGCAAAGAGGTTACTGGACTGTGACCTGGTCCTTAGGCTCTTTATTTCCTGCTCGCCTCTTCATTCCTCAGGGGTGCTGGCGTCCCTGGCCCTTCTTTGTCACACCCCTGGACAGAAATCTCATACACTATCCAGAGTTTGGAGACCCTGGGTGGTGCAAACAGCTAATGTGCTAGGATGCTAACAGAAAGATTAGAGGTTCGAGTCCACCCAGAGGCGCCTCTGAAGAAAGGCCTGGCCATCTACTTCCAAAAAATCAGCGACTGAAAAGCCTGTGGAGCACAGTTCTATTCTGACACACATGGGGTCGCCATGAGTCAGGGTGGACTTGACGGCAACCGGTTACTTGTTCCGCACAGATGGTGGGAGGCTCAGTAGTGATTGGTATCAACTCTGAGCGACTCGGCTCCTACCCACTCAAGCCCTCTGTCTCCCGGGACCCCTCTGACCCACCAGCTCCATCCCCCCAGGTTTCTGTGACTCCTGTTTAACGAAGCCAGGGAAGGCCACCATCCCCCGGGAGCATCAAGGGACTGATGGACTGAACAGAAGAAAAGCAAGCCCCTGAGGGCATGAGCACAGCTCAGGCCTGGGCCAGCCATCAAAGCCGATGCCCAGCTGTCCCTCACCCCCAGGTTAAGCTGTTTAAAACAGTTCCTCCAGATGAAAAAGCTTGGTCCAGTTTAGAAGTGTCAGGAGCACTACATTTGAAATCCAACTCACCCTAGACTGGTGTTGGAAGAAACACTGAGAAAGAAAGGGCCTTTGCTTCTAAAAGTGATGAGTGAGGGACCAAGAGAAAGTGACAGTCGGCTTCCCACCAGATTAAATGCTCTCGGGGTCTTCTGCCTTACTTTGTTGATGGGCGCAGTTGAGTGGATTGCAACTCCTAACAACCCCATGTGTTACAGGGTAGAACTGCCCCATAGGGTTTTCTAGGCTGAGGCTGTAATCTTTACAGAAGTAGATCACCAGGTCTTTCTCCTGAGGAGCTGCTGGGTGGATTTGAACCGCCAACCCTTCGGTTGGCAGCCGAGTGTTTAACTGTTGTTCCACCAGGCCTCCTTCCTTCAGCCTCTTTTTTCCTGCAGTGTGGCAGGTACCTGCCCCACCCAGCAAAGAGGATTGCTGAGAACGTGCTGACAGTAAACAAAACACAACTTCCAGTCATTCCCCACGGATCACAGACTAGTGGGGAGACCCAAGAAGTGGACTTCTGAAGTAGGGTAGGTGCTATGAAGAAGGGAACACAGTACTTGGAGTCTTGGTGGAACCAGGTAGGAGGTTGTGCCAACCTGTGCTGAGCAGTGACATCTGAGCTGGTCTGTTCACAGAACCAGGCCGAGTGGAGGGAAGACCTGTCATCAGAGAGGAGCTGGTGAACGGGCTACGGTGGGGAAGCTGGGGACCTTCGGGGAGGGGAAAACCAGCGTGGCTATCTGTGGTGGAGGAGGTCGGTGGAGTCCAGGTGACATGGGCCTTGCCCAGCTTCATGACAACAAAAGTGTATTCACTAAAAAGCCTGGGCAGTGGGCATTTGGGAGGTTCTGTTAAGCACTTGACTGCTAACCAAAAGATCGGCGGTTCAAACCCACCCAGCAGCTCCACAGGATAAGGGTCTGGCAATCTGTTCCCATAAAGATTACAGCCTAAAGTTCATGGAAGCTCCACAGACACAGCCAAACTCCCTGAGGGACCAAATTGCTGGGCTGAAGGCTGTGGGGACCCATGGTCTCAGGGAACATCTAGCTCAATTGGCATAACATAGTTTATAAAGAAAACGTCCTACATTCTACTTTGGTGAGTAGCATCTGAGGTCTTAAAAGCTTCTGATTGGCCAGCTAAGATACTCCACTGGTCTCACCCTATCTGGACGAAGGAAGAATGAAGAAAACCAAAGACACAAGGGAAAGATTAGTCCAAAGGACTAATGGACCACAACTACCACGGCCTCTACCAGACTGAGTCCAGTACAACTAGATGGTGCCCGGCTGCCACCACTGACTGCTCTGACAAGGATCACAATAGAGGGTCCAGGACAGAGATGGAGAAAAATGTAGAACAAAATTCTAACTCACAAAAAAAGACCAGACTTACTGGCCTGACAGAGACTGGAGAAACCCTGAGAGTATGGCCCCC
>NW_004444087.1:2523029-2548116 GCF_000243295.1 Trichechus manatus latirostris
CCCAGGGACAAGGACTAGAAGGCAGGAGGGGACAGGAAAGCTGGTAATAGGGAACCCAAGGTCGAGAAGGGAGAGTATTGACATGTCGTGGGGTTAACCAATGTCATAAAATTTTATGTGTGCTGTTTAATGAGAAGCTAGTTTGTTCTGTAAACCTTCATCTAAAGAACAATTTTAAAAAAATAAGTTAAAAAAAAGATTACAGCCTAGAAAACCCTATGGGGCAGTTCTAGTCTGTCACATGGGGTCACTGTGAGTCGGAATCGACTGACCAGCCTCCAACAACAACAATGCTGATGGAACCTGGTTGACTTAGCTTCCCGGCAAATTTGTTGAGAGCTTGCAGCCGTTTCAGAGAGGGCCGGACAGCAGACGGGCCATGGCATTGCAGCACTCACTGGGAGTAACTGCGTTTGCAGCCCCAGGACAAAGGGCCTGGTGCCTTCCATTGCCTCTGCCAGTCGAGTAACACATTCAGCCTTCGATCATCAGTAGGAATATCAAGGGGAACAGATTGGACTGTGAGCAGGCAGTGACCCCAGGACACTTTTTGGAAGCTGTTTTTTTTCCCCCAAAGAAACCCCTGACACAAGCTTGTTTTCATTTGCCTCTTAACCCCAGAAGCCGAGTTCAAAAATAACCTTCAGTTATTCTGGGTTCTCATTAATCAAGGTTATGCTGTATGATGTTGGAGAAGGGAAGGAGTTGCTAGCTGTTTCTGCCAATTATTTACATTGATCTTAACAGCTTTCGGAAGCTACGGTTCTTTATAGTAACTGTTGTTGTTGTTGGGTGCCAGCGAGTCCATTCCAACTCATAGCGACCCCATGTGTTACAGAGTAGAACTGCCCAATAGGATTTCTCAGATGTAATCTTTATAAGAACAGATCACCAGGTCTTTCTCCCACGGAGCTGCTGAGTAAGTTGGAACCACCAACCTTTTGGTTATTAATGAGTGCTTAACCGTTAGACTCCCAGTGCCCCTTTTTTTAGGTAAGAGAGTAGGTATTTCTCACTGTTTATCCTACTGATTATCTGCGGTGTTCAGATGGCACGGACTGTTTCTCTAAGGGCCATAAATTTGCTATTTCCTTGGGTTTAGCAATAGGGCTCTTGTGTGTGGATAGTTGCCCCCATAGTGTGCAGGACTAATCCCAGCTTGATTAAACCCTGGCTCAGCTCCTCCATCCTCCAGCTCGGGGGAACAGCCTGGGGACAGAGAGCCAGCAGCCCCAGATCCTAGGGAGCAATGCCCTCCAGTCCTCTCTCCCAGGATGCCAGCCAGGCCCCCTCCGTAGCAGCGTGGCTGGTCTGTTTGCTCACAGCCACACATAAGCAGGCCCCTGAGCAGGTTTGCAGGCCAGCCTCATGAAGCCCTGATCCTCCACTTCAAAGGGTATAAATATTCCTGCCGAGGACTCGCCCTCTTTGCTCAAACAAATCAGTGAAGCCCCAGCAACTCGGGGCTTTGTTTGGGTTGGCGTCCTCACCCAAGAGCGCTGGCCACCCACCCAGGCTGTTCTCAAGGCTTCCAGGGAGTCTGAAGCCCAAAATGGCCACAGCTGCCAAGAAGCTTCCTGGTAATCTTATAAGATTATAACAGGGAGTAGACCTGGGGTGGACGGGGTCACGGAGAGGGGGACTGCTTTGGAATCCCAGGATACCAGCTCCTCAAATCCTTGCACCTTCTCAGACTTCCCCAATTCTCATTCCTAAGAAAGATCATATACACAGTGGAAGAACTCAGGGGGTTACAGTTGGAGAAACTGGATCTGAAGCCCAGCTCTACCACCTTTTAGCCTTGGGCAAGAGATGCAACCCTCCTATCCCTGTTTCCTCAGTCATAATGTTGTTATTGTTGTTAGGTGCCATTAAGTCGATTTTCAACTCATAGCAAACCCATGTGACAGAGTAGAACTGCCCCATAGAGTTTTCTTGGCTATAATCTTTACCAGGAGCAGACCACCAGGTCTTTCTCCTACGGAGCCATTGGGTGGGCTCAAACTGCCAGCCTTTTGGGTAGCAGCCCAATGCTTAACTATTGTGCCACCAGGGCTCCTTGGATTGTAATACGGGAATAATAATACTTGCCATGCACTGTTGCTTTGAGAATAGAGGAGGATGTATGTAAAAAACTCCCCCATACCTAGAAGGGGCTCGTTAGAAGGTGGAACGTATTTACAAGGGAAAATTAGACTCTGCAAGCCCAAGCAAACTTGGATAGTCCCTCCCTCCTGAGGCCTGGCCTTCTTGCCCATTGGATTTGGAGTGTCATGTTACTCTTGGCCCTGTACATAGACTTCCTATATGTCTGTCTTTGGAATTCTATACCAGCTGTCATCAAGTCCACTCTGACTCATGGCAAACCCATGTGTGTCAGAGTAGAACTGTGCTCCACAGGGGTTTCAAGGCTGTGACCTTTTCGAAGCAGATCACCAAGCCGTTCTTCTGCAGCGCCTCTGGGTGAACTCGAACTTCTAACCTTTTGTTTAGCAGCTGAGCACTTAACCTGTTTGCACCACCCAGGGGCTCCTCTAGAATGCTCTGTTGTTGTTGTTGTTGTATGCCCTCAAGTAGCAACCCCATGTGAAGGAGTGGAACTGCCCCATAGGGTTTCCTAGGCTGTAATCTTGACAGGAGCAAATTGCCAGGTCTTTCTCCCACGGAGTGACTGGTGGGTTCAAACCACCAACCTTTCACTTAGCCGCTGAACACTTAACCACTGCACCACTGGAGCTCCTTGGAACGCAACAGCATCCCTTTTAGCTTGGTGCGATCTAAATTTGGACTTCTAGCTTTAACATTAGCTGCTTGACCAAGCCATTGTCTGTTTATTTTTTTAAGCCGTTTCAGAGATTTCTTTCATCACAGAGAGGTCTGGATCCAGTGTCCCACGGGACGGTGTCAACGGGCAACACCTGACCCGGGTTCTGGCAATGTGGGGCACATAGAGAGGGCTTGAGGGCTGAACCCACTTTCCTCCTATCAAAGCTTCAATCTGGGGGAGTTTGGAATGATTCTTTTCTCACCCTCTGATGAGGATTTGGGCTTTTGGGAGGAAAAGAGGGTGAAAAAACTGAGAGAGCGGAAGAGGAGAGCTCAGAGGACTGCGGCGGGAGGGCGCCTCTCCTTAGCCTGGGGCTCATCACCCTGAATCAGAACATAGTTCTGTTGTGTGTGGGTGTGTGCATGTGTGTGAGTGTGCATACAGGTGTGGGTGTGTGTAGGTACTCGTGTGTGGGTGTGTGCATGGGTGTGAGTGTGCATACAGGTGTGGGTGTGTGTAGGTACACGTGTGTGGGTGTGTACATGTGTGTGAGTGTGCATACAGGTGTGGGTGTGTGTAGGTACACGTGTGTGGGTACGTGCATGTGTGTGTGCATGCCCATGTGTGAGTGGGTGTGTGCATGTACATGCATATGTGTGTGCATTGTGTATCTGTTTATGATTGTGTACATGTGTGAGTGTGTGCATGAGTGTGTGGGAGTGGGCATGTGTGCTTGTGTGTACGAATGTGCATGGGTGCATGTGTGTGTTTAAGGCACTCTAGAAGGCAAGTGTACATTCCCTAGCCCCTTGTCATACACTAACACAATACAGACAATGCCATGACCCCAAAATACTTGTTAGCTCAGTTCAAGCCCCTCAGTCAACCTACCAAAATGTGTGGTGTCCACCATCAAGCTAGAAGACCTATTCTTATGACTCTCAGGGATTTTTGACAGATAAGGAGATGAGAAACAACAAGGTAGACTTCATGCCTTAACAAAACAACCATAAGCCCTTGCTTCTTGGAAACCATTATCTGCAAATATCTCAGTTCAACTCTGTTTTATGGTGCTCAGCTGTATCATGTCTCAGCTAGAAGAATTCAGAGATTTGTGAACTGTTATTTTACTAGAAGAGATAACATTCATTATCCCCCCCTCTTCCCTGACTGATCCCCCCACAGCCCCCCATGACTATTCCAACCCACTCTTGGCCCCTCATCACGGGTAGAACCTGGAGTTAATACTTGAGCCGAGGAAGGAAACTGATCTCTGTTCCTAAAAGCTTTCTGTTCAAAACCTCCCTCCCAGCAGCTATCATAAAAAATGTTGCTCCATCTGCAACTGCTGCCGGCTGTGGACGATGGTTCTGTTTTTAGTGGTTTGCCCTTCCCGCTTCAAAATGCTGTTTCGGGACACACATCACAGTTGTGAGTCAGAGGGCACGGACACAGATGGACGGTACTGAGAACTTGGCAGTGACCATCCGAGGCATGCGCAGAGCCCTCCTGGAGCCCCCAGCCTCAGTGGGGGCCAGGCTGTTCTATTTTTGTCACCTCTGTTCAATCTTAAATTACTCCCGTGTTTAACTTTTTGCACAAGACAGGAGAAGGAAATTGGAAGATAAAATCATGTAGCAGGTGTGATAGCAACCCAAGCAGCAAACACTGACTGGGGCTGTTGGAGTTTTTCAGAAATGGCACAAGATGTTCCCATTTCACATGCTCCTCCAGAACCTTCTTACTTCCTCATTAAGAGGTGGAATCCATGCCCCCTTCTTGTGAACCTGGGTGCGCCTTTTCGGCTTCCTTCTTCATAGAGCACAGTAGGGGTGATGCTACATAACGTACAAAGCTGAGTTCACAAGGCAGTCCAGCTTCACCTGGCTCTCCCTTTCTGGGAATGCCTGCCTTTGGAACCTAGCCACCATGTTGTGAGGGAGCCCAAGCCACATAGAGGGGCTCCTATGGAGAAGAACCAAGACCCCCAACCCTCAGCGCTGGCTGTGCTCCCAGCCAACAGCTAGACCAACTTGGCCGCCCGCCATATGAGTGTGCCATCTTGGAGGCACATCCCCCAGCCCTCAATGGGACACACATTCCCCGCCTAGCTCTACCCAAACCAGACCCAGGAGCTAAATGAACATTTGTTGATGTTTTAAGCCACTACGTTTTGGGTGGTCTGCTCGCAGCAATAGATAACCAGAACACTGGCCTTCTGATTCCCATTGCTTTATTGCGCTCTCTGCCGATAACCTCCCTGGGTTCATTTTTAAAAGACCTTACTCTTCGTCTTCTCCTCTTAACTCCATCACAGTTACCTCCTGGGTAACTATAATGTCACTCCAAGACTACGTGAAAGAGAACTGTGGACTTGAGGTAACGATCCAATTCTTGAGCCATATCTTTGCTTCTCTCGATTCGGACACCTCCCTTTGCGTTCTGCTGGCACTGGGACCCATCTCTCCTGATGGTGTCAGAATTACAAGGAAGTTATAAGGAAGTGTCAGCACTTCTCACTCGCCTGGGCCCCTTCTAACTTTACATGTGTATTTTGTACTGTTTTTTTTAAAGAGGGTCCCCAAAATTGTACAAACTACCTCCACAATGTATCAACTGCTTCTGTTCTTGCCTCTTCCCAGTTGAGGGGCAAAAATATATCTGAGACGGCCACCCTCATCACTCCACAGGAATGCTACTGTCAGGCCGGAAGTTTCTCTCCCTGGGCCTCTGGCATTGCACACAGACAGGGACATTTGCTGCTGATAAAAGGGTCCATTCCTCAGGGAAACAGCAATCAAATGTGTATGCACATCATGCTGTCGTGTTGTTGTGTGCTGTCAAGTCTATTCTGACTCACAGCGACCCTATAGTACAGAGTAGAATTGCCCCGTTGGGTTTTAGGCTGTAATTGTTACAGGAGCAGATCGCCAGGTCTTTATTCCTCGTAGCCGATGGGTGGGTTCGAACCGTTGATCTTTCAGTTAGCAGTTGAGCACTTTAACCGCTGCACCACCAGGGCTCCTTCTGCACATAATAAGAGCTTCAGATACATGAAGCAAAACTTGACAAAACTAAAGGGAGAAAAGAAACTCCACAGTCATGGTTGGCTATGTTAACGTTCCTTACGCAGTGTCATGGATTGAATTGTGTCCCCCCAAAATACCTGTCAACTTGACTAGGTCATGATTCCCAGTATTGTATATGATTGTGTAATCTGATGTGATCTCCTTATGTGTTGTAAACTCTATCACTATGATGAGGTTATACTGATGACGTCTACAAGATTAGATAGTGTCTTAATCCAATCTCTTTTGAGATATAAAAGAGAGAAGCGAGCAGAGACACACGGGAGCCTCATACTATCAAGAAAGCAGTGCTGGGAGCAGAGCGCATCCTTTGGACCTGAGGTTCCTGCGCTGAGGAGCTCCCAGACCAAGGGAAGACTGATGTATCACAAGGACCTTCCTCCAGAGCTGACAGAGAGAGAGGGCCTTCTCCTGGAGCTGATGTCCTGAATTTGGACTTGTAGCCTACTGGATTGTGAGAGAATAAACTTCTCTTTGTTAAAACCATCCACTCATGGTACTTCTGTTAGAGCAGCACTAGATGACTAAGACACTCAGCAATTGACAGAGGTAGACAGGAATCGGTGAAGACATAGATGACCGAAGTACCAACCAACCACCCTGACCCAAAGGATCCCCACACACAGGCAGCCTCCTCAGAAGACCCTCCCAAGAACTGAACTGAGTTTTTCTACCTCCACAAGTCCCAGCAGACAGCAGCATCAGGAATGAGAAGGGCCTATGTCTTACAGCCCCTTCCGTCCTGGGAATTGGACACTCTTTCCTGCAACACACGGGGAGAAACGGCGAGCCAGTTGCCATCAAGTCAACCCCAACTCATGGTGACCCCCTCTGTGTCAGAGTAGGACTGTGCCCCATAGGGTTTTCAATGGCTGATTTTTCGGATGTAGACCACCAGGCCTTTCTTCTGAGGCGCCTCTAGGCGGGTTCAAACTTCCAACCTTTCAGTTAGCAGCTGGGCACTTAACCATTTGCCCCACCCAGGGCCTCCTGCTCACTGAGATGCCTGGTGTGAAGTCCCAGAGGATCGGAATGCTGGCAGTGCCGCAGAAAATGGCTCTTTGTTTTCTTAAGGTTGGAGAATTTTCAATAGAAACAAAACGCCAGTTCTTCCTTTGAGCTGAGACCCCACTTATGGCCTCGGAAGCCAAGAGTTTGCAGCGGCAGAGCAGAGTGCCCGGGGCTCCCTCCCGTCCCGGGCAGCTCTGAGCCCCCAGCTATAAATAACAACCGGGGCTCACTAAGCAGGCCCAAAGCCCCATGCTATTTCCCACCCACGGGGAGCCCCGGAGAGTGAGGGTCGCCAGCGTGGGCTTCCCATGGAGTGCTGCGGCTGGGCCTGGGGACTCCTGGGCCATCTCCACCTGAGGGTACTGGGTCTCCCGAGGGGCTGGCAGGCCATGCTGCAGGCTGTGGGCTGGGCCTTGGAGGGAGGGAGTGGGAGCCAGGGCTGCGCAAGAGCCATCTGAGGATACAGCTCCGCCAGCTTCTCTTGAAGAGGGTCCGTGCGTCCCTGGGGCCCTGTAGGGCCCTTGTCACTGAACCGTGATTATCAGCCAGCGTCAGGGGACCGTGGTTCCTTTCACATTGGACAGATGGCCTCGCCTGGCTAATCCTCCTCCTGCCTCCAATGGCAGGGAGGTGACTCCACCTTGGCCGGCTTCCTCGAGCCGAGCTTCCTCCTCCAGGACGACAGCGTGCCGCCCAGGGCCTTCCGCAGCCCCGAGCAGTCCTGGCCGCTGGACAGAGCCTGCCGGGTGGCCGGGAGCTGCCCAGTGAACAGGTCCCATCGGGACAGTGAGTCTACAGCCTCGTCCAGCCGCGCCAGCTCCTCCTCAGACACCTCCCTCTCCAGGGCCTGGATGCAGGCCGCCAGCCAGAGCCCATACTCCTGGAGGGCCTCCATGGGCTCTGCGGGGCCCCTGGGCAGCGGTGCCTGGCCCTCCAGGTCCACCGCGGGGCTCGGTGCCTCCGTGGGCTCCAGCTCGGGGGCCCCCCCATCGGGTGTCAGGGGCTCTGACAGGCTGGTGAGGGCCTCTGAGTCATTCTCACTGCCCAGCCCCGAGTCAGTGCTGAAGGGCTGCATGTCCTCCGATCCTGACTGCTCGGCCGCCTCCCAGCTAGGCCAGGTCCCCGCCATGGTCTGCGTCCATGCATAGAGTTCCTGAAAGGGAGAGACATGGGCTGACCTCTCTGTTGGGTCATTTGTCCACCAGTGACCTGCCCAAGACCCAGCCCCTCATGTAAGGGGACCCCACTGTCCTCAGTTACCAAGGGGCAAGTGTCAGGTGAGTGACAGGTTAGTCTCCCTTGACGCATGGCTTCTGAGAACTGGAGCCCATGATATCCTGGGGCCACCTGTTCCAGCTCACAAGAGCTCACTGTTCAGCTTTCAGGGACTTTGCAAGCCCATTGTTCAACACAACCATTGGTCAAAGTTAAATTGCATAAAACTTAAGTAAAAAACTATATTAAAAACAAAGGTAATTAATGCTCCGAACACCTCATCACTTCCTAGTAATTTTCACTGTGTTTTACTCTGACCACTGCTCCTGAGGTCACTTTCACAGTTGCACCTGTGTGGTGGATGTACGACCTAGCAGTGTGTGGCTGCACACCCGTCCCCACTCTGCCTGCAGTGGCATCATGTGGGGAGTCTGAAATCGGAGTGCTGGGAGCATTTACACCACGGAAATGGGCAGACCCTGCAGTCAGGGTGTTCTCTCTCAGAGGACATGTACCGGCTCACTGCCGATAGGCGCAACAGACAGTGGAGACCTTTGCTGGCCGGGCCTCAATCATGTCTCTGGCACCTGTGACTGCTCAGGAGTGTCCCAGTGACCAGGGACAGAATCGATTTCAGGGAGCAGATCCATACCTGCACTTCTCCCCTCGTACAACAGCCAGGAACACTGGCAACCCTCCTGGGTTCCCCAGAGGCCTCCCCTCTATGGGGACTGGAGCATCTCCTCCTAGTTCTCTTCCCAGAAAGCTCCTCCACTGTTCCGTGCAATGAAGCTCTCGGGGAGGAAGGGTATGGGCCTGACCATTTCGGGGAGCACTCTGAGTGGTGCAAACTTTTTGCAGCCAACAGTTAATGTGCTCAGCTGTTAAATGAAAGGTTGGAGGTTCGAGTCCACCCAGAAGTGCCTCAGAAGAAAGGCCTGGTGATCTACTTCCAAAAAAACAACCATAGAAAACTCTGTGGAGCAGAGTTCTACTCTGACACACATGAGGTTGCCAGGAGTCAGTCAACAGCAACGAATACACCTCCCCAGCTCAGGTGCAGGGCATATGTGTGTGTGTCTGGAGGGAGGGGTAAAAAAGTTACCAAAGTTCATGTCTGAGCTAGTTGAGTAAGGCCTCAGGTGAAGGTCACGGAATGAGAAATCCCAAACTTTTTGCAAACCAGAGCCGGCCTTCAACTCACATCACACAGCAACACGAGGGCAATACCAGAAAACCAAACCCATCACCGTCGAATCGATTCTGACTCATGGCGGCCCCGTGTGTCAGAGTAGAACTGTGCTCCACCAGAACGAGGATCCCAGCAGCTGCTCATGACTGAGTCCTTACCACGCGCCTGACTCTATGCTCAGACAATACCAGCAGCCCGCCTTGGTGGACAGGGTTCAACATTGAGAAAGGTGTGCGGCAGGCTGTATCCTTCCACCTTCCTTGTTCACTCACTGAACAAATCCAAGAACTCTCCATACTTTCTGTGCAATTTTTCTGTAAACCTAAAACTGCTCTAAAAAATGTTGTTGTTGTGTGCCATTTGAGTTGATTCCAATTCATAGCAACCCCATGTGACAGAGCAGAACTGCCCCATAGGGTTTTCTAGGCTCTAATCTTTGTGGGAGCAGATCGCCAGGTCTTTCTCCCGTGGAACCTAGGCTGTAATCTTGCAGGAGCAGAACACAGGTCTTTCTCCCACAGAGCCACAGGAGGGGGTTCGAACTGCCACCTTTTGACTAGTAGTCAAGAGCTTGACTGTTTGCATTACCCCGGAACTGCATTTACTATGTCATGTTGTGTTCCATCAAGTTGATTCTGACTTATAGCGAATCAACTCATGTGGCAGAGTTGAACTGCCCCTTAGAGTTTTCTCTGCTGTAATCTTTATGGGAGCAGATCCCCAGTCTTTCTCCTATGAAGCCACTGGGTGGGTTCGAACCACCAATCTTTTGGTTAGCAGCCGAGCGCTTAACCCCTGCGCCACCAAGTCTCCTTGCTCTAAAAAATAAAGTCTATTAAAAGAAATTAAACCAAAGCAATTTGGTTGAAAGGCCTTGTGCGTTTATTCAAATGAAAACTCTCTAACTCGGTCAATTCATCCAAAGATGGGTTTATAGAAAAAATAAGTCACACGCCTTTGAACCCTGAACTCAGGGTGTCGTTTCTGAGTTTGTAAACAAATCTTACCACATCAATAAGTCTGTTCTTTCTGCACAGTGGGGCAGGGTGACCCAGCTCCCCGGACGGCCAACGGATGCCATTGCCCCCAGCCAGGCAATTCCTCAGGTAGACAGTAGAGGGCAGCATTGCCACATTGCTCAGCCCCAAGGCGCTGGGCTCTGTTGTAGCAAGAAACAAATGCTTGTTTGTCTAATGTGAGTCTCCTGGGCAGCAGGGATCCGTGTATCACTGAAAGCCGTGGGGAAAGAGGAAAGCAAGCTGGAATGCTGGAGAGCAATGCAATTGCCTTTGCGATGTACGACTCAGCATGAATAAATCCAAGTTCAGCACATGGTTTAAGTTCTTAGTAAATACTGGCCATTATTACTATTTTTCATTTAATAGCCTTTATTTTTTAGAGCACTTTTGTTGTTGTTCTTGTTGTGTGCTATGGATTTGACAAAGTAAACCTCCCCATAGGGTTTCCCAGGCTGCAATCTTTACAGGAGCGGATTGCCAAATCTTTTCTCCTGGAGAGCCCTGGGTAGGTTTGAACTGCAGACCTGTTTGTTAGCAGCCAGGCACTTACCAGGGCTCCTTAGAACAGTTTTAGGTTTACAGAAAAATTGTGCAATAAGTAGAGAGTTCCCATATGTCCTCTCTCCCCCTGCACACTGTTTCTCCTGTTATTAATATCTCGCATCTCTTTGATACATTTGTTACAATTAATGAACCGATATTGATACCTTATTGCTAACCAAAGTCCCTGGTTTACATTAACCAAAAAACCACTTGCCATGGTGGAGTCAACTCCAAATCCTGGCGCCCCCATGTGTATCAGAATAGAACTGTGCTCCATAGGGTTCTCAGTGGCTGATTTTTCAGAAGTAGATCACCAGGGCTTTATTTCGAGGCACCTCTGGGTGGACTCGAACCTCCAACCTTTGGGTTAGCGGCCAAGTGCGTTCACCGAGGGACTCCAGAGGATATGGAGAGAGCCCATTTTCCCCTAGTGCTGACCAAGTTCCAAAAGGCTACTGTCCAGCGTGACACTTGGGAGTTCCTGGGACTTGACGCTGGGGGGTTTCACCCACAAAGGACCCCGATGGGCTTGGCGTGAGGGGAGAGACTTGGGGCTTGGAGGGACCCTAGCTTTCCCTTCCTGGCTGCCTTGTCGCCCATGCAAAAGATTTCCGTGCTCTTGAGTACAAATAGGTTATGTGCCCATTCATTGCGCTGAGGGCACTAAGTGACCACACAGGATGGCCAACTGCAAACAAAGTCTGTAGGCCAGGGCCAGCTCAGCAGGAAGTTGATGAGGACCAAGTGCTTCCTATTTCAGGGACTCACTTCTCCCTCCCAACACCAGCCTGCCTGTAGTCCCCTCCCTGCTCCTTGGCAGCCGCCATCCCTTCTGGGTTAAGGGCAGATGGGGCTGTATGATGGTTAATGCTATGCGTCACCTGGCTAGGCAATGATTCTCAGTGTTTTGGCAGACACTGGACTGGGTGCTCCTGGGTGTGATATAATGTAATCACCTTCCATGATGTGATCTGATGCGATCAGCCAATCAGTTGAAAGGGGAGTTTCCTTGGGTCTGTGACCTTCTTCCCATATACAAATGGATGTTCTGGTAAAGCTGGCTCTCTCTCTCAGCCCTGCACTCTTCCCATCACCTGACTTCTGGTTCCTGGGATGTGAGCCTGCAGAAGCGTCTGGCCTGCCGTCTGACCTGCAGATTTGGGATCTGCCAGCCCCTGCAACCCCGTGAGCCAGCAGACCTGTCACCTGCCACCTGACCTGTTGACTTGGGACTTGCCAGCCCCTACAATTGTGTGAGTCATTTTCTTGAAGTAAATCTCTCTGTATTTATATATACATGTCACTGGATTTGCTCCTCTGGAGAACCCAGACTGACAGGCTGGAAGCTGGGATCTTTAGCTACAAGAATTGATTGCTCTGAGGATGAAGACTCCCCCTGTCATCCCAGTCTTTGAACTCCACCAGGGCTCCACAGCACCAGGACCCAACAGTTTACAGAGAATGCACATTCGTTTCCCTCTGCTTCTCTGCTCACAGTGGGCGTGGACCAGCCAGGGCTGAGAAGCACTCCCCACCCTACCCTCCATCCCTGCAGCCAGAGCAAAGCGACTCACCTGTTGACTCACTTTGTACCTGTTGACTCACCTGGTACCTGTCAAGGAGCCGGAAGCCCAGGAGGTGCTGCAGCTTCCGTAGGCAGATGGGGCAGAGGTCGGGGGGCCGCCGCAGGGCCTCGTCCAGGCTAAGCGCACCCTGCATGATGCAGCCCAGCCAGCGGCAGCTCCCCAGGCCCAGGAGGTGGCACAGCTCATGACACGTGGCCTGGGAAGAGACGACCCCAGACCTTGCAGACTTGACTCCAGACCATGCAGCCCATCCTTGAGACACTCACAGCCCGGGAGATGAACGGCACCAAGCCGAGGGGCCAGGTGGTCGGGACTGATCAGAGAGCCACCCCCAGCCCAGCCCTAGGCTGCCCAGGGTGCCGATGACAATGTCTATTACACGGCTGGCCACACTTGAGGCTTATTCTGCGTGGAAAAGTGAGTCACGTGGTCTACTCTGGGAAGCCGCACAGGGTGGGGGGCTTTGGGATCAGACACATGCAGGTTCAGACCCCAGTTCTGCCACTCAACAGCTCCGTGGCCTTGGGCAAAGGACTTAGCGTCTCCGAGCCTCAGTGTCCTCACTTGTAGAAGGAGGGGTGCCCTCCTCGTGGAGAGGATGGGTGCAATAAGGCTGTGACCGGCCTGGTGTAGAGGGTGCACTGGTACCAGCTCCTTCCTCCAACTGATTCTGCGTCCTTAGTAACTTCTCTGAGCGCAGCCCTGTCCTCCCACTTCCTACCCCCCAACTTCTCCAATTATGGTTAGCAAAGCAGCCTGCACTCTCTGCCCCACCCACTGATGCCCAGCAATTCTCACCTTGCAGCACTGGACCATCCCCAGGGTGCTGAAGCTCAGTGTCCGGACCCTCTCCTGCCCAGGGGCTTCAGGGTCGTCTGCAGCCACCTCCACTGGGGCGGGGTCAGAGGCGCCGGGCTCCAGCTGCAGGAACTCCCCTGAGAACCGGGCGAAGCTGCAGACACCCACCTCTGGGGAGAGGCAGAGGGAAGGGGGCTAAGGTCAAAGCCGCCCCTTCCTCTCCGCCCAGCCAACGTGCCCCATGGAGGTGGCCCAGGCACAGACACCCACGCTGGCTCTGCCCCCTGGGGAACAGCCATTGCCCGGAAGGAGCTGGAATGTGGGGCCTGCAGTTCAGAGAGGCTGTTCCTCGCGTGTGCATCAGCTTTTCCTGGAGCGGAGTGTGGAGTGGGAGTGACGAGGGGTGACCTCTCCTCATGCATGATTGGGAGAGGCCCAGGGTTCCCACAAACCCGGGCCAAGGGGGCCAGCAGGGCACTCTCCCAGGCAGGGCTGCACCGGCTCACCGTGCCCGGGAAGGAACTTGCTGAAGGTGAAGCTCCAGCTCTCGCGGGGGTACAGGTCAGACAGTGTGAGGCCCAGCACACAGAGTGCATCGTCTGGCTTGTGGCTCTTCAGGAAGGAGAGTACGCCGTCTGAGGGCACAGAGTCGGGGGAGACTGGGACCAGCTTCTAGCCCTGGCACCGGCCTCTGCCCCATGCCAGCCTCCTCACCACAACAACCATTAACTTCAGTTGACTGCCTAGCTCCCCACACTCTGGGCAGGCCCACTCTGCAAATCCCTTCTCTGCCCAGACCAACCCCTCCCCAAAGTCAGACCCAAGCCAGTGACAGTGACGTTCTGCAAGAGACGTTTAGTCAGAGGTGGAGAACTCAGCGGCAAGCTGCACCAGGTAGAACAAGTGCCTGTGCTTTGAATCAGGCCAGTGGGATTTGGGCAGGTGTGTAACTTCCTGGGGGCTCAGTTTCCTCAACTTTACAGGGGGAAGATGTTAATAATTCCTATCTCAGAGGGCTGTTGTGAGGATGCAATAAGACAAAGAACAGAATACTCTCAACAGCACACCTGCCACAGTCCATCAATTACTTCATTTAACAAACACTTATTGAGCACCTTCAGCATTCCCAACAAACACTTGTGGAGCACCTTCAGCATACCAGGCACACTTATAGGGGCTGGATTATACCAGTGAACAAGAGAGACAAACCACAGCCTTCATGAGCTTGTGTTCTAGTTGGGAGACAGAGAGGACAGAAGCAAAACGTGCAGGATGCCAGGGATGATCAATGATGGAGAAACACAAGGCAGGGAGAAGGGAATTGCAGGCAAAAGAGGGTCTGGGTTGTCCTTTTTAATAAGGTGGTCACGAGAGCCTCCTGAGAAAGTAACACTTAACCAAAGATCTGCTGAGATGGAGAACTGCGCCATACCTCTATTTAGGGGAGGAACTCCCAGCGGAGGGGACATCCAGCAGAGAAGCCCTGAGGCAGGGTGGCCTGGCCCACTGGAGGGGCAGCACAGGGGTCAGCACGTCAGGAGGGTGAGCGAGGGGCAGAGGAGGCAGACGTGAGGTTGGAGGGTGCCGAGGGGGCCTCCTCTGAGCAAGTGTCATGCACCAGCCTGGGTTTATCGCTCCCATTGCTGCTGAGAATGGACTGGAAGGTGCATGGGGAAGCCTGAGGGAGACCACTGCAATAAGCCCAGTGAGAAATGTGGTGACTGGGCCCTGATGGCAGCAATGAAGAGGGTAAAAAGTGACCCAATTTGGAGGGCAAAGCCAACAGAATTTATTGGTGGGTTGGACATGGCATGTGAAAGAGGGGCGTCAAAGATAGTACACATCTCATGAAATCCAGACTTTCTGGAGCCATGGAGGGCGGCTGAACACCCTAAACCTTAAATGTTAAGCCAAAAATATCCCCTGAAGTCTTCTTTAAACCAAACAATAGTTTAGCTTAACTAGTAAAGGATATCTCCCTCAAGCATCATGCTCTTTTGAAGAACTAACTATCTTATGGGATCAAATTGACAACAGCCACTAGAAAGGTTAGATAAGAAGCTTAGGAGGCAGTGAGTTTATGTTAATGGGGGAGGAACAATTCAGAAAAGGAGGGTCAGAACGGTAAAATGTCACTGAATTGTACGTGGAGAAATTGTTGAATTTGTGTATGTTCTGCTGTGTATATTTTTAACAACAAAAAAATGAAATAAATTATTTTTTAAAAAAGATGACACACAGAAATGTGGAAGGATGGAGATAAAGATGACAGTGGAGGGACAGGTGTAGGAAGGAGGTCTGGCTTGGACGTGTAGTCTGAGATGCCCCTTGGCACCCGAGTGTGGATGCTGAAAAGGCAGCTGGGCCAACGAGATGGAGTTCATGGGGAAGTGCTGGCACAGCCACATGGGACTGGTGTCTGTAGGGGGTCATGACCCCAAACACATCCATGTCCTAGTCCCCAAACTGTGACTATGGTACCTCCCATGGCTAAAAGGACTTCGCAGATGTGGTTCAGTTAAAGATCTTGGGATGGAAGATGATCCTGGACTGTCCAGGTGGGCCCAGTGTAATCCCAAGGGTCCCTGTAAGAGGGAGCAGGAGGGTCAGATCAGAAAAGGGGATGTAAGGATGGAACCAGAGGGTCAGAGGGAGATTTGAAGATGTTCTACTGCTGGCTTTGAAGATGGAGGAAGACAGCATGAGCCAAGGAATGTGGGTGGCCTCTAGAAGGTGGAAAAGGCAAGGGTATTAGTTTCCTGGAGCTGCCATAACAAAGTACCACAAACTAGGTGGCTTTAAACAAGAGAAGTTTATTGTCTCATGGTTTTGGAAGCCAGAAGTCTGAAATCAAAGTGTTGGCAGATCTATGTTCCCTCTGAAGGCTCTAGGGGAAGATCCTTACTTGCCTCTTCCAGCTTCTGGTGGTTGCTGGTGATCCCTGGCATTCCTTGGCTCATGGCACCATCACTCCAATCCCTGCCTCTGTCATCACATGGCCATCTTCCCTCTGTGTGTCTCTCTATGTTTCTTCTCTTTTTGTAAGGACACAGTCAGATTGGATTAGGATCCACCCTACTCCCGTATGACTTCATGTTAACTGTTAATATCTTCAGACAACGTCATGTTTCAAACAAGGTCATGTTCACTGGTACTGGAGTTAGGATTTGAACATATCTTTTTGGGGGACACAATTCAATCTGTCAGTCATCATCTGAAAAGAAGGAGGAGGTGATGGTGGTTGGAGGAGAGAGGAGAAGGTGGGAATGGGTTCCCGGTACCATAAAGGGCACCCTTGGGTTCATGGTCATGCATCAAGTTGTTGCTGTTGTATTCAGCTGCGTGGGTAGACAGGAAGCTGGATTTAACCAGGTGGGTACTGTGAAGGAAGAGGAGGGCAAGGGAGTTGAGTGTACATGAAGAGAGTGATTATTATGATGAACCATGAAATCAAAGTCTGGTAAGGCAGGAAGTGAGGATGGAGGTGAATAACGGACAGTGAGAAGGTGGTAGGATCAATGGGTTGTCCCTGATGGGATCAAAGAATAGTTAGAGTCAGGGTACTAGAGAGGGTGAGATGGAAATATTGGAGGAGGTGCTTCTAGAGCAGGAGCTTAAATTCCTGATGACTGAGATGATGGAATTGTTGGTAACGATGATGTCTAGTGCAGCGCTGTCCAGTAGAAATAGAAGATAAGCCACAGATGTGAGTTTAAATTTTCCAGTAGCCACATTTTTAAAAAGTAAAGAGAAACAGGTGAAATTGATTTTGATAATTTTATTTAACCCAATTTAATATGTAACTAATATTAAAAAAGTATTGATGGGATTTTTTTACATTCTCTTTTTCGTATTAAGTTTCCAAAATCAGGTGTGTATTTTTCATTACTGCACATCTCATTTTGGATCAGCCACATATTATGTGCTCAACAGCCACATGTGGCCAGTGGCTACTGTCCTGGACAGCACAGTCTAAGTAGTGACCTTGGGAACAAGTGGCTGAGATCATGGAGGAGGGGCTAAGGAATTTTCACTGTTAAGGTGATGATGATGGTGGTGATAATGGTGGTGGTGTTGATGATGGTGATAGTGATAATGGTGATGATGATGATGGTCATGATGGTATTGGTTATGATGGTGGTAGTGATGATGATAATGACGTTGATGGTGATGATGATAAGGAAGAAGATGATGGTGGTGGTGGTGATGGTGATAATGATGATGATGGTGGTGATGATGATAGTGGTGGTGATGATGTTGATGGTGATGATAATGATGGTGGTGATAATGATGATAGTGGTGGTGATGATGTTGATGGTGATGATGTTGATAGTGATGATGATGATAGTGGTGGTGGTGATGATGATGATCTAAATAAACTAATCTGACCACAAGAATTTAACCTAGCTTAACCTTTGGGTTCTATCTGCCTTTTGAACCTTCCTAAGTTGTTTTAATGACACTTTTATGCAACTCAGTGCTGGGGATCTCCAAGGTACAGTTGGAGTGGGTGGGATGGAGGCTTGATTTCTCCCTTGTCTCCCAGGGACACTAGTCAGATAGAAGCAATAACAGGTGTGATGGCACCTCATGTGGAATGAAGGAGGGGGTGAAGGGGCTGGGAGCTCAGTCCTCTGAGAAGCAGGAATCCCAGGCCCTGATTTTGGGGCTGAATACCCAAAGGGCCATGCTGTTCCCTGTGCCCCAGTCCAACCTTCAGGAAGGGTCGGGGGAGCCTGTAGGCCAAGGTTCTGCCTCAGGTGCAGGCTGGTTCTCAGAGTGACCAAACCTGAAGATAGGGACATAGAAAAGGAACATGCCACCATCTGGATGGCAACCCTACCCTGGCCAGGCAGTGCCTATCTACCCTGAAAACTCAGTGCTGGCTGCTTCCTGTAATGGCACACTAGGGAATTTAGTCCAACCGTCCTGTGAAAGATAATCAGACAAGCCAAGAGAAATACAAAGAACAATTTCTTAAAACATCTAAGATGAGAGAGGAGTTGGCTACAAGTGACACTAAGAAAATCTTTGGGCATGGTGACATTGTTCTATATCTTAATTATGGTGGTAGCTATGTGACTATACGTATTTATCAAAACTCATAAAAAGGATGAATTTTACCATATGTAAATTATACCTTAATAAACCTGACTTAAAAAAAAAAAAAATCAAAGACCTAACAAGGAAAATAGAAATAGGGAGAATGTTACAGCTCAAAAAGGTGAAACTGAGCTGTTTCTGAGATGGATGAGGCAGGGCGGCCCTAATGACACACCGCCTACTCTGATTGCTCCCCCAACGGGCTGGGCACCCTGAGAGGGATGCAGACTGTTCTCCTGCAGGTCACTAGAGAGACCCAGAGAAGCTTCTTGTCTTCATCCCAGCCTGGCAATGCCCTAAGTTGCCTGGCAGAGGGAGAGATATTTTCCCACTGGAGAAAGGTAACATCTGCCCAGGCCACAAACTACATATAAAACTTTAAATGATTTTTCAAATAAAATATCCAGCTACCAATAAAAATAACAAGACACACAATGAGACCAGAAAACTGAGACAGAATTAGCCGAAACAACAAAAATAGTCACGTGGGCACTTAAAAGAGTGAATCATCAGACACAGACATAGTAAAGCAACTATATTCGTGGACTAAAATGCTGAGCTTGAAATTTTTAGCAGGGAATTGGAAACTATAAAAAGTGATGCTGTTAATTTGTAAAGGAATCCACTAGGAACTATAGAACTGAAAAATACAATAACTGAAATCAGGAACTCAAGGTATGTGTTTAATAGCACATTGCTGTTGTTTTTAGGTGCTGTCAAGTCAATTTTTGACTCATAGCGACCCCACGTGACAGAATAGAACTTCCCCACAGGGTTTTCTAGGCTTTAATCTTTACAAGAGCAGATCACCGAGTCTTTCTTCTGCAGAGCTTCTGGGTGAGTTTGAACTGCCAACTTTTGGTTAGCAGCTGGGCACTTAACTGTTGCACCACCAGGGCTCCTAATAGCATTAGTTACAGCTAAAGAGAGAATTAGTAAACTGGAGGATAAGAATAAAGCATGGATGGTAAAAAGATGAAAAATACAGAGAGAGAGAGAAGGAGGAGGAGATCAAGAACAGAGAGTAAGAAGGATTAATATACACTCAATTGGAGTCCCAGGAGAGGAGAAAGAGAATGGGGCAGAAGCAGTATATGAAGAGACAATGGCTGAGAATTTCCTAGAACTGATAAAAGAAATCAATCCACTCATTCCAGGTCCGGCATCAATCACACACAGAGCCTCAGACCCTTCTTAGAGACCTCCTTAAATTTGACTCTGGTTCTTCTGTATATCTGAGATCCTCCAGTTAATCTCTGCCTCATCCCAGCCTCACTTCTTCAGCTGCCAGTAACTCCCAGGAATGGTGAGCTGGGTCTTCTAGCCACATCTAGAGTGCTTTGCAAGGACAAAAGCCTGAACAGATGCTGAGTGACCTTAAAAGGGCTCATTTCGTCTTCTCTGCCTGCTCAGAGTTTTCTAGTGCACAGTGGGCTGTATGTTCAAGTCTCCACTATTCTGGGAGGGAAAGGGCTCCTTGTTTTGGTAGTCCTTCTTTTCAAAAGGCTAGGAAATAAATGTTTCCCCCTCCCCAGCAAAAATTATTCATCCTTGTGATGGTCAATGTTATGTGTCCACTTGGCTGGGCTGTGATTCTCAGTAGTTTGGCAGACACTGGACTGGGTGCTCTTCCATAATGTAATAGAATGTAATCACTTTCCATGATGTAATCTGATGTGAGCAGCCAATCAGTTGAAAGGGGCGTTTCCTTGGGGGTGTGGCCTGCCTCCAGTGGTTCTGGCAAAGCTGGATCTCTCTCGACCCTGCACTTTTCTTGTCACCTGACCTCCAGTTCCTGGGACATAAGTCTGCAGAAGTCTCCAGCCTACTGCCTGACCTGCAGATTTGGGACTTTCTAGCCCCCACAATTGTATGAGCCATTTCCTTGAAGTAAATCTCTTCCTCCCTCCCTCTCCCTCTCTCTCTCTATGTATGTGTGTGTGTGTGTGTGTGTGTGTGACACACACACACACATCTCACTGGTTTTGCTCCTCTAGATAACCCAGACTAAGACAACCTCCTGAGTTCCTTCTCCCACCTTCTGCCTTCTGGAGAGGGGTTCTTTCTAAGTAAGGGAGACCCATCCTGCCGTCACCTGAATGGTACCCTTGGCTCACGCACCTGTGTGGAACTGGAGCCGGTCTGAGTCCCGCCTGGGGCGTGAGGAGCAGTGGATGGACGTGGCTGCCACCGAGGGGAGGCACTTGACCCTCAGGCCCCGGAAGAAGGCCTCGGTGCAGCTCCGCACACTGTCCAGCAGGGGGCATCCCACTGGCCCCTCACTCAGATCTGTAGGCAGAGCAGCACCGTTGGCCTGCTGTGCCCCCCACCACCCGCCTGCAGAGCCCACTGCCTACCCAGGACCCTCCCCAGGGGGAATCGGCCTGCACTGAGCCAGCTGGGAGAACAAGGTCAATGTGGGCCTGCCCTCCAGGAGAGATAGACATCAGCAAACCTTTTCTTATAATGGCAAAAAACGGAGGAAGGAGAGAAGTCCATGCCCAGATGAAGGAACAAGTAACCACAGGTAGTCTCCAACTTATGACGTATTGAAGTTTCGACGAACTACCCTTACGACTGTTGGTTTTGTTTTGTTTTTATACATCTTACTGTTAGTAATATGTGCTACATACAATATTGCAGCATGTAATTTGCTGATGTCATCGTATCTCTAAGTTTACATGTAATGTTTCCAACTCCCAAAGACAAAGATCAGATTTATAAAGATACTAATAATAAGAGGGAATAATAATGAAAACTAAAAATAGTGAGGTATTCAACTTATGTCAAAACCAGCTTATGACAGAGTCGTCAGAATGGAAGCCCATCGTAAGTAGGGGACTACCTATACTATTAAATGTGATGATTGGTCTGAGAGACAAAGTGCTCAGGGGGGCGTTGTTGGTGACTCATCCAATGCCCATAAGTCCCCTGAGGTAGAGACTTCTAGGTGAAGTCTGCAAGCATTCAAGCTGACCAGGTGAGGGCCAGGTTTGACTACCTGAGTCAGCAAATCACTGGGGGAGAGGTGGATACAAATCCAGTCTGCCATCTGTTTTTTTGTTTTTGTTTCTTTAAATGCGGTAAACCAGTTGCTGTCAAGTTGATTCCAACTCATGGCAACCCCTTGTGTGTCAGAGTAGAACTGTGCTCCACAGGGTTTTCACGGATGATTTTTCAGAAGTAGATTGCCAATCCTTTCTTCTGAGGTGCCTCTGGGTGTATTCAAACCACCAAACTTTCAGTTAATCATAGGCACCACTCAGGGACTCCTTCAGGTGAGGGCAAGTGATACAGGGGGTGGCAGGAGCCAGCAGATTGGAGACAGCCTGCTGGGTTTCATCACTGACCAAAGCCACGCTGATTGGAGCAGAGAATGACATCGGGGTGGTGAGACTGGGCAGCAAGCAAGGCCTTCCTAGGGCCACGAGGAACCACGACGGTCCCCAATAGAACCAGCGCAGCATTTCATCAGGGGGGCAGCTGACCAAGGGTGGACAAAGGGCCCTCGGCCAGCAGCACCAGCCACACCTGAGAGTGGGTTAGAATACACACTCCCAGGCCCCACCCTAGAACTCCAGAACTAGAACCTGCATTTTAACCACAGGCCCAAGGGCCTGCATGTGTGAGTCAGCACGGCGCTGTGCGGCCAGCAGAGGAATGGGGAGAAGTGGGGGATCTGGGAGCTCCCAGGAGGCAGGTCTGCAGAGGCAGCAGGCTGGATGTGGGGTGAAGAGGGGAGAGCGAGGGGTGCTGCAGGACTCGGGCTCCAGGGGTAGGACGTGGCTGGGGGGACGGGGGACTGGTGAGTGCCCACTGAGGAGCGTGGCAGCCAGAACCCAGCCTTGCCCTGCCGTCTGGGCCACTGGCCTGAGAGGGAACTTTCTAGAGCATCTCTCAGGCAGAAGTTGAGCCTCTCCAGAGCTAAGTGCCGCAGACACCCCGTGCCTCTTTCTGCCGGGCTTGCACCACCCACCCCAGGCATGCCGGGGCACAGCCCCCATCTTCCTCAGCCCCTGGCCAGCAGGCTTCATGGAGAACCTGGCTGAGCTGCCCCCTTCTGAGGGCAAGTACCTGTTGTCTTGGCCCCTCAGTCCAGGCGGAGCCTCCAAGCCTGGGTCCCCACTGCCTCAGGGGGTCAGTGACCATGCTGGGACCCCTGGGTGCGCCTCTAGGCCAGGCCCAGGCTCTTGAAATAAGCCTCAGGATCAAAGAGACCTGCGTTCAAATCCTGCTCTACCTCTCTCTGCCACTTACAGCTCTGTGACATATCAGGTCGAGCCATTGCTCTGAGCCTCAGTTTCCTCAACTGTAAAACGGGCTGGTCCCAACCCCAGCACCCCACAGAGGAAGGGATCAAGCACACCACCCAGGGGTGGTGGCTATGAGGGTGCACCCCTGGACAGGCAGCACCTGTGCCTGCCACTGCCACTGTAACCAATTCCCCGCCTGGATTTCAATACACAGCACCAGAAATGGGGTGAGCGGAGAGCTTAGCGCTGTGCCAGGCTTCCCCGTCGCTGTTCTCAGATCCCAAACACGCCCAGAGCTGCCTTTCCCTGTGTCAGCCCTGTGGGTCCCGTGCACAGCCCCCACCCCTGCCTTGTGCTATATGGAGGCACTCGTCCTCTCCAGCTGGGTCCTACGGCTCCAGGACGCCCCCTCTCAGCTCACTACCAAGTGGCTGCCCGGCGGGAAGTGGGCTTCGCTGCCCCGGTCCCACCTGGTACCTATGGGCTGCAGGTAGATGTGCTTCCGACCCAGGTTCTGCTTCCGGTGCAGCAGGGACTGGTAGAAGGCCTGGAAGTCCTCGGGGGCCTCTGGGCGGCTCAGGAGCCAGTCGGAGGCCGTGTAGATCTGCAGAGAGCAGAAGAGTGTCCCCTGGAGGTTGTAGGCTTCGGCGAGGAAGAGCCGCTCTGCTGGGGAGAAGGCTGTGGCATACAGCTTCCGCAAGGCCGCATCAGTGGATACCAGGGCGTCCTTCAGGGCACGGGGGCCGAAGCTGAACTCCTGGGCAGGCCTACACTGTAGCATGACCACTCCCGGGAGACCCTGTGCTGCCCATGAGCCACCCAGGGCACAGCCACAGTATCTTCCAAAACCTTCTTTCAGGCTTCTCCCTGCAGATGGAGTCTGGGTGGTGGGCCCGTGCAGCTGGACCTCGTTACCTCGTCAGCGAGGGGTGGACATAGACACCCCCAAGGCCCATTGGCACCCTGCAGCAGGGGAAGGGGGGACACACAGAGACATCACTGTCACCTTCGTCACTGTCAGCTTCCTCTCGGACTTCATGGCTGTCTCTGCCCAGGCCTATGGGGGACGCTACACAGAGGACACAGACCCCTGGGGGTTGCTGGGTGTCATGGAATCAATTGTGCCCCCAAGAAATATGCATTGTAAATCATAACTCCTATACCTAGAAGAAGGATCAGTAGTTGGAAAATATCGCCTTAGTGATAGAAACGACAGTCGAGATCCCATGATAGAATTCTGCAAGACCCAACGACTTACTCATTGGAAACACCTTTTTTCAACAACATAAATGGCAGCTATACACATGGACGTCACCAGATGGAATACACAAGAATCAGATTTGCTACATCTGTGGAAAGAGACTATGGAGAAGTTCAATTTCATCAGTCAGAACAAGGCTCAAGTTGAAGCCGAAGAAAATTAAAAACAAGTCCACGAAAGCCAAAATACGACCTTGAGTATATTCCACCTGAAATTAGAGACCATCTCAAGAATAGATTTGACGTATTGAACACTAACGACCTAAAACCAGAGAAGCTGTGGGATGTCATCAAGGACATCATACATGAAGAAAGCAAAAGGTCATTAAAAAGACAGGAAAGGAAGAAAAGACCAAAATGGACGTCAGTAGAGACGCTGAAACTTGCTCTTGAACGTAGAGCAGCTAAAGCAAAAGGAAGAAATGGTGAAGTAAAAGAGCTGAACAGAAGATTTCAAAGGGCGGCTCCAGAAGACAAATTAAAGTATTATAACGAAATGTGCAAAGACCTGAAGTTAGAAAACCAAAAGGGGAGAACACGCTCAGCGTTTCTCAAGCTGAAAGAACTGAAGAAAAAATTTAAGCCTCACGTTGCAATACTGAAGCATTCTATGGGCAAAATACTGAACAACGCAGGAAGCATCAAAAGAAGATGGAAGGAATACACAGAGTCACTGGACCAAAAAGAATTGGTCAACATTCAACCATTTCAGCAGGTAGCATATTGCCTTAGTCATCTAGTGCTGCTATAACAGAAATACCACAAGTGGATGGTTTTAACAAAGAGAAGTTTATTTCCTCACAGTCAAAGTAGGCTAAAAGTCCAAATTCAGGGTATCAGCTCCAGGGGAAGTCTTTCTCTGTCGGCCTTGTCATCAGTGTTCCCCCGGACTAGGAGCTTCTTGGTGCAGGGACCACTGTCCAAAGGACGCGCTCTGCTCCTGGCACTGCTTTTTTTTTTAATTTTTTTTTTTTTATTGTACTTCAGGTGAAGGCTTACAGAACAAATAGTTTCTCATGAAACAGTAGTGCACATATTGTTTTATGACATTGGTTAACAACCCCACAACATGTCAACACTCTCCCTTCTCGATCTTTTTTTTTTGGGGGGGGGGAATAGACATAGCCAAAGATACACCATTTCAAAAATTTCTACATACACAGTTCAGTGACATTGACTACACTCTTCCAATTGTGCTGTTATTCTCACTTAAGATAAAGGCTTACAGAACGAAATAGTTTCCCATTTAAC
>NW_004444087.1:2554334-2555673 GCF_000243295.1 Trichechus manatus latirostris
CCAATTTTTTGTCTGTATTTTCCATGAATTTGTCTATTTTTTCCTCATGTTTGTCAGCTTTTTGCCTCAGCTCTAGGAGAATTCTGAGTATCAGAGATTTGAATTCCCTATCAGCTAGTTCTAGTGCATTTTCTTCCAGAGGAGAGTCATCTGGTGTTTTATTTTGGACTCCTACTGGAACCGTCCTGTCTTGTTTTTGTAAATTTTTTGATATTGTCTGCTGTCTTCGGGGCATTCAGTAGTTATTTTTCTCGTTTATTGATTGTATATTTGTTTGTTTTGTCCTTTTTTTTTTTTTAAATTTGTCTGAGCAGGCGGACTGTGTGCTCTTTGTCGTTTGCTCATCTGTGGGCACAATACTTTTTGCCTCCTTCTCCAATTGGCAGGGTCAGTCACTCAGATATGATACAGCAGGGCAGGTCTAGCTGAAGAGGAGTTACAGGGACGGGTTGTTTGTGGCACGTACTACAGCTACCAGAGAGGGTTAATAATGAGTGCAGGGCAGGTTCCGGTAGGCCGTGCCTGTGCTGCTTGGTGGTGTGATGTCAAGCGCACGGTGCAGGTAGGCAGGATGCAGTGGGGAGATTGTTATGTGTGGAGCTAAGATTGATATGGGAGAGAGGAGAGAGGAACAGGAGCCAAAAACATACAAACAAACAGAAAAGAATGCTAGGGGAGCTTGCCATTGGAGTGGACAGATGAGAGACTATGAAATGGAGAAAAACAGAAACGGGAAGAGGAAGAAAAGAAAAGAAAAGAAAAGAATGAATAAATAAAAATTGGAAAGCTTAAAGAACCGCAAATTTCCCAGGGATCCCACTGGTGCAGCTATGAGGTCTGGGGAAGTCGCTCTCAAGTGTTGCAGTACAGCCTGGCTAGAAGGCGTAGAGGTATACAAAGCCAGGTATTCGGGGAACAGAAAGAGAAGGAAGATATAGAGAGACGAGAAACTGAGCAATGAAGAAAGACAAAAAGGAAAAAGAGGGGAAAGAAATCAAAACAAATTTAAAAAAAAAGAACAAAGAAAGTCCCCCCAAAAAAACAGAAAAAAAAAAAAACTAACAAAAAAAGAAATTCCCTCAGGGATCCCTCTGCACATCTGTGCAAGCAGAGGGGCAAGTCTCCTTGCCACTCAGCACCACCTGGCCAGAAAGGGCTCCCAACTCAAGAAAAGAAAAAGAAAACAAACAAACAATTCAAAACAAACAAACGAACAAAAGCCCTGGGATCCCACCAGTGCGGCAGCCCAGACTGGGAAGCAGCTCCACACTCGAACGGAGTTCCACAGCTCCTTGGGAAGAAGCAAAGATGGCGTGCGGAGCCAGGTATTTGAGCGAAA
>NW_004444087.1:2556247-2573646 GCF_000243295.1 Trichechus manatus latirostris
TCTGCATGCATCTCTCCTCGCTCTCCGTTCTCTGTCAGTTTTCTCACTCCATTTGGTGCTTGGCTGAGTTCTTTATCTCTTCATTTGATGTTTTAGAGTTTCAGGATTGTTGTATTCTCTGTTCGGCTTAGTTTTTCGGATCTTTGCTGTAGAGGGACGGAGTGGTGCTTCTGCCTAGAGCACCATTTTGCCAGAACTCCTGGCACTGCTTTCTTGATAGTATGAGGTCCCCCTGTCTCACTGCTCACTTCTGTCTTTTATATCTCAAGAGATTGCCTGAGGACACAATCCAGTCTTGTAGATCAGGCCCTGCCTTACTAACACAACTGCCACGGATCCTCCCTCATTAACATCACAGAGGCAAGTTTACAACATATAGGAAAATCACACAGTACCAGGAATCATGGCCTAGCCAAATTGATACACAATTTTTGGGGGGATATAATTCAAACCATGACAATATGATGAAGAACCAATGGTACTGAAGGAAGAAGTCCAGGCTGCACTGAAGGCATTGGCAAAAAACAAGGCTGCAGGAATTGATGGAATACCAACTGAGATGTTTCAACAAACAGATGCAGTGCTGGAAGTGCTCACTCATCTATGCCAAGAAATCTGGAAGACAGCTACCTGGCCAACCGACTGGAAGAGATCCATATTTGTGCCCATTCCAAAGAAAGGTGAGCCAATGGAACGCAGAAATTATCAAACGATATCAATACCACACGTAAGTAAAATTTTGGTGAAGATCATTCAAAAACGGTTACAGTGATACATCAACAGAGAACTTCCAGAAATTCAAGCCAGATTCAGAAGAGGACGTGGAATGAGGGATATCATTGCAGATGTCAGATGGATCTTAGTTGAAAGCAGAGAATACCAGAAAGATGTTTACGTGTGTTTTATTGACTATACAAAGGCATTCGACTGTGTTGATCATAGCAAATTATGTATAACATTGTGAAGAGCGGGAATTCCAGAACACTTAATTGTGTTCAGGCAGAACCTGTATATCGTGTTCATGTGGAGCCTGTATATACATAGACCAAGAGGCAGTCATTTAAATAGCACAAGGGGATACTGCGTGGTTTAAAATCCAAAAAGGTGTGTGTCGGGGTTGTATCCTTTCACCATACTTATGCAATCTGTATGTTGAGCAAATAATCCAAGAAGCTGGATTATATAAAGAAGAATGAGGCATCAGAATTGGAGGAAGACTCATGAACAACTTGCAATAGGCGGATGAAACAACCTTGCTTGCTGAAAGTGAAGAGAACTTGAAGCACTTACTAATGGAGATCAAAGACCACAGTCTTCAGTATGGATTACATCTCAACATAAAGAAAACAAAAATTCTCACAACTGGGCCCATAAACAACATCATGATAAATGGAGAAAATATTGACGTTGTCAAGGATT
Organism: Trichechus manatus latirostris; assembly: GCF_000243295.1. Taxonomy (NCBI): domain Eukaryota; kingdom Metazoa; phylum Chordata; class Mammalia; order Sirenia; family Trichechidae; genus Trichechus; species Trichechus manatus. The sequence continues at coordinate 2,557,667 of NW_004444087.1, forward strand.
TCATTTTACTTGAATCCACAGTCAACGTCCATAGAAATAGCAGTCAAGAAATCAAACGATGTATTGCATTGGGCAAATCTACTGCCAAAGACCTCTTTAAAGTGTTACAAAGCAAGGATGTTACTCTGAGTACTAAGGTGCAGCTGATCCAAGCCATAGTATTTTCAGTTGCCTCATATGCATGAAAAAGTTGGACAATGAGTAAGGAAGACTGAAGAAGAATTGATGCATTTGAATTATGGTGTTGACAAAGAATATTGAATATACCATGGACTGCCAGAAGAATGAACAAATCTGTCTTGGAAGAAGTACAGCCAGAATGCTCCTTAAAAGTGAGGATGGCAAGACTTTTCATCTCACGTACTTTGGACATGTTATCAGGAGGGACCAATCCCTGGAGAAGGACATCATTCTTTGTAAAGTAGAGGGTCAGTGAAAAAGAGGAAGACCCTCAAGGGGACGGGTTGACACAGTGGCTGCAACAACAGGCTCAAACATAGCAACTATTGTGAGGATGGCACAGGACCTGGCAGCATTTCCTTATATGGTACAAGGGGTCGCTATGAGTTGTTACCAACTCATTGGCACCTAACAACAACATACCTGTAGAAAGGAGCCCTGGTGGCCCAATGGTTAAGTGCTTGGCTGCTAACTGAAAGGTTGGCCATTTGAACCCACCCAGCATCTTTGCGGGAGAAAGACCTGGTATCTGCTCCCATAAAGATTACAGTCTAGGAAACCCTATGAGACAGTTCTCCTCCGTTACATGGGTCCCTATGAGTGGAAAACGGACTCGAGGGCATCTAACAACAATAACACACCTGTGGATGTGATCCCATTTGGGAACAGGGTTTTCTTTGTTAGATTAATGAGGCCATTATCAGTGGAGGGTGTGTCTCAAGCCAATCACTTTAGAGATATAACAGGAGCAGATTAGGCACGGAAGACAAACACGGGGGACTGACACTATGTGAAGACAACAGAGGCAGACCAGTTACAAGCCGAGGACCTCCAAGGATCGCCAGCCAGAGGAGCTGAGACAAGGACCTTCCCCCAGAGCTGACAGAGACAGAGAGCCTTCCCCTAAAGCCGGTGCCCTGAATTCAGACTTCTAGCCTCCTAAAGTATGAGAAAATAAATTTCTGTTCATTAAAGCCACCCAGTTGTGGTATTTCTGTTACAGCAGCATTGAGAAACCAAGACAGTGGGTCTCCGGGAGACAGAGCAGATGGCACCCAACATGAAGGAGGGGCCAGTGGGAGCCCAGGTGGCCCTTTCAGGACTGGCACCTTCACCCAGCTGGGGGCAGGAGACACTTTTCTGTCCCCTTTCTTCAGGAGGTTGGGCTGGACCTGTGTGAGCTTCCTCAAGTTGCACTGAGTAGGTGGAAGGATTCTCCCTCAAGGGAAGATGTGTCTCCATGGAGCCTCGCATGGCCATGGAGGGAACCCACATGCGGACCCCCAACTCTCATGCTCACCCTCCCTGATTCTGACCAGAGGCCCTGGAAGGAGGGGACATTGAGGAGAGCCCACCCCGCCTTTGGCTGAGTCCCTGCAAATCCAGGGCAGGGTGTGCTCCCCAGGTGGGAGACTTGCCAGCCTGTCTCCTCGCAGTGATTACAGAGTGCAGTCACCCGTGCGGCCCTGCTAATCTCCACCACAGGCTCTCTTGCAAGGGCCTCACGGCCCAGGAAAACCCTGGAGCCCCCAGCACTGGGACTGGGGGTTGGTGGGTCAGGTCAGCTGAGAGCGGGAGGAAGGTGGCCCCCCAGCAGGGCCCAGATCCAGAGGTTTCCTGGGGCACTCGCATGTGAAGAGCCGAGACATCAGTTAAGTGTTGGGGCAGACCTACATGCCACCAGCCGAAAGCTGTGAGCAGGAAGATCTGGCCCAGAAGCAGACAGTTCGGTAACTGCTGGACACACCAGGCCAGGGGAGGAGACTCTGGGAAGGAGAGACTGGTCTGGGAGCCGGGCGGGGGAGGGGTGGTTTGCTTTGCAAATTGGAGTTTTCCGCACCAGCCCTCTCCCCTCTGCACACACTCTTGCTGTTGTTGAGTGCCATTGAGTGGATTCTGACTCATAGCGACCCCATGTGACAGAGTAGAATTGCCCCATAGGGTTTCCTAGGCTGTAATCTTTACAGGAGCAGATTGCCAGGTCTTTCTCCTGCGGAGCTGTTGGGAGGGTTCAAACCACCAAACTTTCCGTTAGCAAAGCACTTAACTGTTGCACCACCAGGGTTCCTAAAAAGCTATAAACAAAGTTTTGGCTTCTGGGCACCCAGGCTGCTGAGGGCTGTACTTGACGTCTCAGTTTGAAGAAGTACAAGATGGGCTAAGGGGGCAAGGGTCCAGCAGCATGTGGGGCGGGGAATGGGGGCTCCCAGATCAGAGGGCAGAAAAGTGGGGAGGGGAGGTAAAGGGAGAGAAACAAACCAGAGACACGAAGATGCACAAATAACAGCGTGAGAGCATGAGAGTCAGAAGCATTTAGAAGGTCAAGCTAGACACCCAAAACCCCCTTCTCTGCAAAGCGTAGTCCTGGGGCCTTGCAGCCCTCGTTTGCCGTGGGAGAAACAGAGACAGCCTTGTTCTGGGGAGAGGAATGAAGACCCCTGTACTCATTGTAAAACCAGTTGCCGTCGAGTTGACTCTGACTCACAGTGACCCCATGTATGTCAGGGTAGAACTGTGCTCCATGGGGTTCTCAGTGGCTGATTTTTTGGAAGTAGATCACCAGGCCTTTCTTCTGAGGCACCTCTGAATGGACTCAAACCTCCAACCCTTCGGTCAGCAGCCAAGTGCGTTCACTGTTTGCACCCAGGGGCTCCTATGCTCGTAGACAGAAAGATTCAGTATTGTTAAGACTAGAAGGAGGGAAGGGAGTGAGCTACAGGGAGTGGGGGCAGGTGGGCAGAGGGGGCACAGCACAATGGCCCCACTGGAACACACGTCCAGTGGGTTCAAGGCTACAGCCGGGAGGCCAGTGTGGCCAGAGTGGAGTGAGGAGAGGAAGAGGAGCAGGTGATGAGGTCAGAGGGAGATGGGGCCACCTCAGCAGTACTTGGGAGGCCATTTAAGAACTTTGGCCTTTACCCTGAGTGAGATGGAGAATATGGCCAGCTTTGGGCAGGGGGATGGCATGAGCCGTGTGTGTGCATTTGAGTGTGCATGCATGTGTGTGCTGTGTGTGCATGCATGTGTGTGCATGATTCTGTCTGTGTGCATGCACATGTGTGCACACATTGCATGTGTGTGCATGTGTTTGTGTGTGTGTGTGCACGTGCATCCATGTGTATGTGTGTGCATGCTTATGTGTGCATGCATTTGTATGCATATGGCAGTATGTGGGTGCTTGTGTACATATGCATGTGTTGCAAGCAGGGCTCCAGGAAGCCTGATTCCTCGCGAGGCTGGGGCCAGGCATCATGGGATGTGGCAGCAGAAGTGGTCTCTGGGCTGTGGGTTCCTGGCAGTCAGGCCACCCCCTATCCCCCAGGGCCAGGCACAGAAGGGCCACTTGGGGACCCTTGAGTGACTGCCCTGAACTGGCCATGGCTCTGGCATGAACTTGGCCCTCTGACCTCTCACCCCTCTGTGCCTCGATTTCTTCCCAGGTAACATGGCATAGTACCACCTGCCCACCTTCCTCAGAACACGGTTGGACTGGGTGAAAGGGAGGCAGTACACAGCCCCTGGGTTCTGCCTGGCTGCAGCCCCACTGCACCACCCACTAGCTCCCTCGCGTGTCTGAGACCATGTTCATCCTCGCCAGCCTATTTTTAGTTCTGGATGCTGCTCACGGGACCCCGTGTGTGTGCTCTCTGCTCTCCCCAGACCTTCCACGCACAAACTCTGCTCTGGCCAAGCTGGTGGGAGAGGGCATCAGCTGACAGCTGCCTCTAAGCTGTTCCCTTAGTGCTGTGGCTGGCTCTGAATTATTCTTTCTGTGATTGAGAGAAGTTATAAATTATTCCTCCAGAGCAGCCAGTGTCACAGATTTCCAAAGGAGGTGAGAAAGAGACAAACACCCGCAGTCGCACACTGCTGGAAACAGCTCTGGTCAGCACCCCCTCACGTGCCCACCATCCTGTAAAGTCACCAAGAGCACTTTGGGGTCTAACACCTTATCTGTACCCTACAATCACTTTGAGATGCGTTGTGGTTGCTGATAGCTCCCGGTGAGTCGGCCCCAACTCATAGTGACCCCATGCTCAATGGAACGAAATGCTGCCCAGTCCTGCACCATCCCCATGATCAGCTGCGGATAGGACTGTTCTGATCCATAGGGTTTTCATTGGCTGATATTTAGAAGTAGATCGCCAGACCTTTCTCCCTAGTCCATCTTAGTCTGGAAGCTCCACTGAAATCTGTTCAGCATCACAGCAACACACAAGTGTCCACTGACAGACAGGTAGTGGCTGCACATGAGGCACATTGGGAATAGAACCCAGGTCTCAGGCATGGAAGGCAAGAATTCTACCAGTGAACCACCCTGAGACGTAGGCACCAGTATTAACCTATGTTTGTTTGTTTTCTATTGTTGTGCTTAAGCGAAAGTTTACAATTCAAGTTAGTCTCTCATACAAAAATTTATACATACATTGTTATGTGCCCCTAGTTGCTCTCCCTATACTATGATAGCACACTCCTCCTTTCCACCCCAGATTTCCCGTGTCCATTCAACCAGCTCCTGATCCTCTCTGCCTTCTCATCTTGCCTCCCGACAGGAGCTGCCCATTTAGTCTCATGTATCTACTGGAGCTAAGAAGCACACTCTTCACGAGTATCATTTTATGTCTTACAGTCCAGTCTAATCTTTGACTGAAGAGTTTGGCCTCAGGAATGGTTTTAGTTTTGGGCTAACAGAGAGTCCAGGGGCCATGTCTTCCAGGGTCCCTCCAGTCTCAGTCAAACCATTAAGTCTGGTCTTTTTACTAGAATTTGAGTTTTGCACCCCGCTTTTCTCCTGATCCGTCAAGGACTCTCTGCTGTGTTCCCTGTCAGGGCAGTCATTGGTGGTAGCCGGGCACCATCTAGTTCTTCTGGTCTCAGGCTGATGAAGTCTCCGGTTCCTGTGGTCCTTTCTGTTTCTTGGGCTAGTATTTTCCTCGTGTCTTTGGTGTTACTCATTCTCCTTTGTTCCAGATGGCTTGGGTCCAATTGATGCATTTTAGATGGCCGCTTGCAAGCTTTTAAGACCCCAGACACCACTCACCGAAGCGAGATGGAGAACATTCTCTTAATAAACTTTGTTACACTAATTGACCTAGATATCGCCTGAAACCATGGTTCCCAGATCCCCCGCCCCTGCTACTCTGTGCTTCAAAGTGTTTGGTTGTATTCAGGAAACTTCTTAGCCTTGGTTTAGTCCAGTTGTGCTGACTTCCCCTGTAGTGTGTATTGTCCTTCCGTTCGCCTAGGATAATTCTTTTTTTTTTTTTTTTTTAATCGTACTTCAGGTGAAGACTTACAGAACAAATAGTTTCTCATGAAACAGTAGTACGCATATTGTTTTTTGACATTGGTTAACAACCCCACAACATGTCAACCCTCTAACTTCTCAACCTTTTTTTTTTGGTGAAAATACACAACCAAAGATACACCATTTCAAAAATTTCTACATGCACATTTCAGTGACATTGACTACGCTCTTCCAATTGTGCTGTTATTCTCACTTAAGATGAAGGCTTACAGAACAAAATAGTTTCTCATTTAACAGTTACTACAAATGTTGCCCCATGACAATGGTTAACAATCTCACAACACATCAACAATATCCTTACTCAACCTTGGGTTCCCTATCACCAGCTTCCTTGTCCCCTTCTGCCTTCTGGCCTCACCTAGGATAATTCTTGTCTACTGTCTAGCTAGTGAATACCCCTCTCCCTCCCTCCCCACCCTTGTAACCATCAAAGAATGTTTTCTTCTGTGTTTAAACCTTTTCTTGAGTTCTTATAACAGTATTTGTCCTTTTGTGACTAACTAAATTCACTCAGCATAATGCCTTCCAGATTCCTCCATGAGTATTAATCCATCTTACAGCTGAGGAAACTGAGGCTCAGAGAGGGGAGGCAATGATGCCAGGGGTGCACAGCTCGCGAAGACTCAGCCATGGTCTCCAGGCTCCTCACACGGTGCCTCTCAACTGGTCCTTCCCGTCCCCCTTAAGATCTTTCCTGCCAGCACCCACACCGCTTACCATCCCAAAGACCTTGGCAGGGGCTTCCCTGCCAGCAAACACCCCTCCAAAACCAAACCCATTGCCGCTGAGTCAATTCCAACTGATAGCAACCCTGAAGGACAGAGCAGAACTGTCTCATAGGGTTTCCAAGGCTGAAATCTTTACAAGAGCAGATCACCCGATCTTTCTCTCATGGAGCTGCTGGTGAGTTCAAACCACTTAACCACTGTGCCACCAGGACTCCTTTTCAAACACCCCTACCCCAAGCAAAACCTCAGGAAGTGAAAAATACTCTCTTCTCACCAAAAGCTCAAGGGCCTGCCCCATTTCTCCCAGGTCAATTCCACACTCATCTCAGAGGTTGAGAGGATCACATTATGTGTCGACTGGCAGAGGGCAAGTATCCCCAGCGGCCAGAAAGTGGGCAATGCAGACATGGCGGGGACAGACAAAGTAAGCCCAAGGACATGGACATGACTGCGTTTCCCATGGTGGTCAGGCAGGGCCCAGCATAGTGTTTCTCCACCTTTCGGTCTCAGAACCTCATAATCTTAAAAACTATTGAGGATCCCAAAGAACTTTTTTTTTATGTGTATTACATCTACACATAAGGAGCCCTGGTGGCGCAATGGTTAAGCACTTGGCTGCTAACTGAAAGGCTGGAGGTTCGAACCCACCCAGTGGCTCCTTAGGAGAAAGACTTAGCGATTTGCTCTCGTAAAGATTACAGCCTAGGAAACCCTATGGGGCAGCTCTACTCTGTCACATGAGGTTGCTATGAGTCAGAATCAACATGATGGCACCTAAGAACAGCAAGAAGACTCTAGAGAGACAGATGGACAATGACCTAACTTGACCCTTGTTTCCCAGGGTCTTTTGATCATGCTTAAGGTCCCTGGGTGGCACAAACAGTCTGCGATCAACTACTAGCCTAAAGGTTGGCAGTTCAAACCCACCCAGTGGCACCACAGAAGAAAGACCTGGTGATCTGCTTCTGTAAAGATTACAGCCTAGAAAATCCTATGGGGCAGCTATACTGTCACATGGGGTCGCTATGAGTCAGAATCAACTCAAGGACACCTAACACCAGCAACAATTTATCTATATTGACTGTTTTTGACTATTAAAAAAGAAAGGAAGAAAGAAAAACAACGTAAAAATGCAAAGCACTCACTCCATTAGCCCTCAGAGTGATGGGCACGCCCACTCATCACGTAGCTACTGAAAAACTCCACTACATGCTCGTGAGAGAATGAGAGTGGAGAGGGCAGGTCTCGTCTTAGTAGGATGCGAAGATAGTTCTGACCTCTTGGGTCCCCTGCAAGGGTCTTGAGGTGCCCCTCAGGGATCCCTGGACCACACTTTGAGAACGACCCATTGCCTCTCCGAATCGTCCTCCCCGGGACAGCTGTTGTCACGCCCAAGCGGGAAGTGCTGAGCATGCATGTGCATGGAGCTTCCACAGGGGAAATTACACCAGAGAGATACCAACAGTCACCTGCCCCAGTGCCGGGAGCCTCTGTGCTGCCAGCTGACCTGAGACACCCAAAGAGTCTGCGAGAAGTCGCCACCTTAGCCCAGGCCCACCACGTGTGAGACAAGCTCCGGAAGCAGCCACTTCTGGCTGCAGACTTGAGAGTGGTTTGACACTATGCAGGTCCCGCTCCCTCTGGGGTCTGCCCAGACAGTACTTCCTCTCTAGAAGCCCATGGTCGGGGGTTCAATAAGGAAAAGCCCCATCCTCTGCTCTCAGCCGCTGCCTGAATTCTCTCACCCTGCCAGGTCACTTCTGCTCTAAACCACTGGTCACACAGAACCAGAAGCTGGATTTGGCAGAAGACTTGTCCCCGGCAGCCTCTCCGCCACGTGCCAACCTATTCATCCTGGCACTGTCAATGGCTCCCAAAGGAAAACCTCCAAAACCAGGCCTCCTCACTGTTTTTTGGGCTCTGTGGAGCTGCAGGATCTGGCCATACTGCCTCTCCCTCTCCTCTGCTAATTGTTCTTGTGACAGCCACTAACTCATCCAGAACCCAACACTTGCTCCACTCAACGTTCCTCCCACCAAAAACAGTTTTGCCAAGAGTCACTTCCAACTCATGGTGACCCCATGTGTGTCAGAGTAGAACTGTGCTCCAGTGGGTTTTCAGTAGCTGATATTTCAGAAATAGGTTGCCAGGCCTTTCTTCCAAGGTGCCTCTGGATGGTCTTGAACCTCCAACCTCTCAGTTAGCAGCCAAGTGTGTTAACCGTGTGCACCGCCTTGGGAGGCTGCAGGTGCTATTATGGTCCCCATGTTTCAGATGGGGAAATTGAGGCACAGAGACATAAGTGACTTCGCCAAGATCACACAGCGGAAAAGCAGCAAGGTCAGGTTTCAAAGCCATGAAGGCTCACACTGGAACACGGACTCTTAACCTGCTGATCGGTCCCCAGAAGCAGAGAAGTCGTCACACAAGGTAGGCAGTCTCCTCTCAAGAGGAAAGATGTTCCTGCCCTTCCGCAGTTCACACTTGTCACAGTGGCCAAACTCCTTAGCCAGCTTCCCTTTCTCTGCGGGTGCTCTCTTCTTCTCCTTGCCTCCCTGCTGCCCTGCCACTGGCAAAGGCCATGTCCTGGTCCAGGTCTCTTCCTCCTGATTGGCCAGGTAATCCAGGTCAGCCTGCTAAAGCACTGTGGCCCGGGGCAGTTGTTCTCCACCATCTGACTAGACAGAGCCCCCACTTTTAGACGAGAAATCATGCTCTGTTTCTGTCCTGAATGAGGTTTGCCAAACGTCCCAGCAGCTGCATCAGCTATTTATTCACTGTCCTCACCAAACACCCAAGACTCTTTGAGCAGCCCCAAGCAGAGAGGGGTGCATGGTTTGGGGTTTCACACGTCTCAGAAGGTTCCATTTGCTAGGAGGGGAAACACAGCAGCTAGACCACAGGGGCGAGGGCTCAGGGCCAGACCCTTGGCTTCCTGTTGCACTGTCCCTCATCTGCCAGCCCTCAGCCTGACTGTGTCTGCCCCTTGAGCAGAGGCAAGAAGGACCCACGTTATCCCTGCTCTGGCCCTGGCAGAGGTTTAAAGTTTGGCATCTCTGCGTGGCCACTCCCCTCCTGGCTTCTCTGATTCTGTGACTCTGCCTGATTTTCCCGGGTGCGTGGCATCCAACGAGCCTTATTCTCAGTCATTACCTGGCAGCCAGCAGTCCCCTTCCCTGGGCGCACAAGGCCTGAGCACGCTGGCATCTGGGGCGGCACGCCGCCCGCACCTGAGAGGCACGCCCGCACCTCGGGGAGGTGTCCTCGGCGCGGGAGATGCACCACGCCTCAGGCACCCCGGGGGACACTCCACGCCTGCCGCGATTGCCCAGGGCAGGAAATGCCTTCGGGCCTCGCCTCGGCGTTTTCTGATGCTCCTTCTCGCAGACGCCCTCTCCAGGAGCGCAGGACCGGGGATGGGCACCGCGCCCCAGCCTAGTCTGGGTCCCAGTCTCCGCGGCCGAGCCCCGGGGTCCTCGATCCCTGACGCCGCGAGGAAGAGCCGCGCGGGGCGCTGCACCCAAACCGTCCCTGGGTGCGCGCCGCTGTCCCCAAACCGCCCCCGCCTCCTGCCCGAGGGTCGCTGGCGCGTCTGCCCAGCGCCTCCGTAGTCCCCTCTCGCAGGGCGCGCCACCGCCGCCCGGCCGTCCTGGGGCTTGCTAGGCTGCGGGGGACCCAGGGCCGGCGTTGTGGCGCCACCAGGCACCGCCGCCCGCCCGGCACTGCGCCCATCGCGGCCCCAACCCCAGCACGGCGGGGCTCCTGCTCTCTGTCCCGCGAGGGGGCCCCGCGCCTACCGCCCGCCCGCGCCCTTCCCCTACCCGGCCCTACCTCGCGGCCCGCGCTGTCCGCTGGCGTGGAGCGCAGCGTGGGGACTCGGCGGGCGCCAACGAGCGGGGCGGGCTCGCGTGACGACAACACAGAGGGGAAGGCAGGGCGGGACCCAGGCGAAGTGCCCTGGGCGGGGGCTGGAGAGACCGCCGGTCGGACAGGGGCAGCTGGGGATGCGAGCGCCACTCCTCTCTCCTGCTTGCGTCTCCCCCAAAACCCACGGGGCATCGAGGCACAGGGCGGGGGCAGGAGCCCGTGGTCCCCGCCTTCTGCACACCTGACTTCTTCCAGAGCGCGGCGAGCCACCCCAAACTCACAGAAATAATGGTGGGGGGCGGGGGGGGGACCGAGGGGTCTGCGATCTTAAAGCCAACAGGTGAGAGAAGGAAGCCGGGGCTGCCCAGGTAAGACACTGCTTGAGGGCCACTCCCGCAGCAAGGGTGGGATCCCAACACACGACAGGCAGCCTAGTTGTCATCACCCCTTTCTTTGGCCGCCCACCTGTTAGAATGTGATGATGATTTATATATATAGGATATATACATGTACATATGTATATATGTTGGGGTTTTGTTTTGTTTTGTTTTGTTTTTAGCACTTTCTCATATGCCAGGCACAAGATCCAAAAACCAACCCGTTACCACTGAGTTGACTTTGACTCATGTGTGTAGAACTGTGCTCCATAGGGTTTTCAATGGCTGATTTTTCAGAAGTAGACGACCAGGCCTTTCTTCTAAGGCACCTCTGGGTGCACTCGAATCTCCAACTTTTCGGTTAGCAACCGAGCACATTAACTGTTTGCACCACCCAAGGACTCCAGGCAGGGGTGCATTAACCAGTAAGCACGGTACGCACCGGCTTGCACTGAGCAAGGTACGCACGGGCTTAATTGTATTTACCTGCTAATCTGTGGCAAGCTACGTCACGTGGGTTTCACCACATCGTTGATGTGGTGGCGGACAGGTGAAATCGTGCACTGCAGATTGGTGAAAAGGCACAACTGGGCCTGTGCGTACCTTGTTTATCAGGTACCTGCCTTGAGCCCAGGCACAAGACACTAAATGCTTTAGATGCATTACCTCAGGTAATTTTTATTTTTGTCCCTAGTTTATGGATGAAAAAATGAGGAGTAGGCAGGACAAGTGACAAGCCTATGTGGCAGAGCCTCCAATTTACCACCCCGGCTGTACGCGGAAAGCTGGTGGTGTGGGTGGGGATCCTGTCACCATACCCTCGCACCAGGCACGACCAACAACACCTACTATGCGTTCAATAAATATTTGCTGAGTGAAGGAGACGCTGCAGGGACATCCTAGCTTCGCTCCAGCCCAGGTGAGCCTTGTCCCCGTGAGGAGGGAAAGGGCGGGCCTCGGGCGTTTGGTCCCTGCCTCTTCTTTCAGTTGCAAGTGACATAAACGAGCTCCAGCTGCTAAGCAAAGAAGAACGGCCAAGAGCCCAATGGCTCCATGCTCAGGCAGGCTCCTTCCCCACGGGCTCCCTGCCCCCAGCCCCAGGGTCCCAAGACTAGTGTCCACGGACAGACTCTGCTCATATGTCAGTCTCTGCATCCAGCACAGTGGCCTGGTGGGTGGAAGGCGCAGATGGGTCGGGCACTCCAGGAAGCACCTGGGCTGAAGGGAAATTAACATGCTGTTATTAGGATGGTGTCCCTGCCTGGTGCAAACTGTGAATGTACTCAGCTGCCACCCAGAGGCACCTCAGAAGAAAGGACTGGCAATCTACTTCTGAAAAATCTGCCATTGAAAACCCTATGGAGCACAGTTCTACTCTGACACACACGGGGTTGCCATGAGTCAGAGTCCACTTGACAGCAACTGGTTTCTGAGGCAGTGGTGGTTCGGTGGTAGAATTCTTACTTTCCGTGCAGGAGGCTCGGTTCAATTCCCAGCCAATGCACTTCATGCACAGCCACCACCCCTCTGTCACTGGAGGCTTGCATGTTGCTATGACACTGAACAGGTTTCAGCAGAGCTTCCAGACTAAGATGGACTAGGAAGAAAGGCCTGGTGATTGACTTACGAAAAATCAGCCATTGAAAACCCTGAGGAGCACGGTTCTACTCGGACACACATGGTGTCACCATGAGTCAGAACTGGCTCCTCGGCAATTAGTGGTTATTAGGATGCTTGGTGGGGCCAGCCCCCAGGGTCCGCCATGATGGGACAAGCCAGGTGCTATTTCACCCTCCGTCTCTTCTCTTCTAGCAGACTGAGACAGACGGCCGTTGCTTCAAGCAGCAGCTACTCACTGGGTCTTAACTCTGTACCAGCCCTGGGTAGGAAGGAGGCTACAGCAGAGAACAGCACACACCCCTCCCTGCCCTCGAGGGGCCTACAGTTGAGGTGGGAGGGTGCCCAGGTCACCCAAGTGGTCAGGAAGAACCTGGCTGGGGCCTGTCTGCCTGTCGCTGGCCCCCTCTGGCTGAGCCAGGGCCGGTCTCCCAGGGAACACTGCCCCACCGTGTTCCTCCTCCTGGCCAGGGAGTGGTCTTGGGAGATCAGGAGCCCTCTGATGCCTTCCTCATCCCTTGCGTGGCCTACTTGCTGGCTGCTGCCAGCCAACATGAGGGTCTGTCTACCTCTCCAGGGTCCTGTTTGGGGTCTGGAGGCTGGAGGAGCTGGCTGGAGGGAGTGAGGGAGTGGCTGCAGTACTCAAGACACAGACCTGGCTCCTCCTCCAGGTGCTCATGGCTTGCCAGCACCCAGGGGAGGGGAGGGAGCTAGCCAGTGGCCTCCTATCCCCACAGCCAGCAGCCATGGCGATAGCGCTCCCACTCTGCCCAGGGCCAGCTGCGAAGTTGGTGCTGGCCCTATGCCAGCCGCCCCCTTGGCTGGCTAAGCACTCCCAGTGCAGCTCTACTGGGAGCACCCTGCCTGTAGCCCTCTCCCTGAAGGCTGCCATTACTGCTCCAGAGCTAGACTGAAGATCTTTCTGCCCGAGCCACACTTCCTCTCTTTGGAAACCTTTAGGATAAGGGCTTCTTGGGCCAAGGGTTGCCCTCGGCAGCCAGCCCAGCCCCCTTCAGCCCTGCCATGCCTCCTTCTGGAGAAATGTCCCCACGCGCTCAGCAGCACCCCCACAGATGGCTGAGGGATTGGTCACCATCTGCCCCTTCAAAAAATGGCCTTCATAAATGATTATGCAACAATGTATGTCAATTGTAGAAAATCTGAGGAATTTTGAAAAGTAAAAGAAAAGAAGACTGTTACTGACTGAATTGTGTCCCCAGAAAAGATATGTTGAACGCGTAACCCCAGTACCTGTGAACGTGACCTGATTTGGAAACAGGATCTTTGAAGATGTTCTCAGTTAATGTGAGTCACGTGGAGCAGGGTAGGCCCTGATCCAATCTGAGTGATGTCTTTATAAAAGAGAAGACACACAGACACAGAGGGAAGACGGCCGTGTGACCATGGAGGCAGAGATTGGAGTGACGCAGCCATAAGCTCGGAAACAGCTGGGGCCACCAGAAACCAGAAGAGACAAGGAAGGATCAGAGGCACGGGGGCGGGGAGGGGGCACTTGCCCCCAGGTGCAAGCCCAAGAGGGCACCAGACAAGGTGCAGAATGACATTCCAAGGAGCCACAAATATGAAGGTCACCTGACTGAGGCAGCCGGACAAGAGGGGGAGGGCATTTCTGCTGAAGTCGCCGCTATCAACGTCTATTCATCTTGAAATGGGATTGCGGGCCCAATTTAGAAATTGCCCCTGGGTGCTCTTCACCCTCACTACACCCCAGGGAAAGATCTTCCCCTAGAGCCTTCAGAGGGAGCATGATCCTGCCAACTCCTTGAATTCAGACTCCCAGCCTCCGGAACTGTGAGACCATCAATTACCCTTCTCCTAAGCCGCCCACTTTGTGGTATTTTGTTACAGCAGCCTGCCCTAGGAAAAGAAGACACCACGTAATCCAGCCGTCAAGAGGTCAACACTCTTACCTTCTTGTCAAACATCCTCCCTGATAGTTTTTCTCCACATTTAAATACATCTTTAGAGGGGTTCACACCTACACATTCCGTTCCCTCGGCTGCTTTGTCAATTACCACCCTTCTGCGTCCAAAGCATCCTCACCTTGATGGTGTGTGCTGAGATTTGTTTCCTATATGAATCACCTGGTTTGGGACATTTCCTTTTTATTTAGTTTCATTGCGATATATACAATTCTATTATTATATATCTATATCTAACGCGGAGGTCTGGTGGCGCAGTGGTTAAGAGTTTGGCTTCTAACCAAAAGGTTAGCAGTTTGAATCCACCAGCCGCTCCTTGAAAACCCTATAGGACAGTTCTACTCTGTCCTATAGGGCTGCTATGAGTTGGGATCAACTCATGGCAATGGGTTTGGTTTTTTGTTTGTTTGTTTGTTTATGTCTAAGACACCCTGTGGTACAGTGGTTAAACACTTGGCTGCTAAAAAAAAGGTTGGTGGTTTGAACCTACCCAGCAGCACCACGGGATAAAGACCTGGCAATCTGCTCCCATAAAGATTACAGCCTAAAAAACCCTATGGGGCAGTTGTGCTCTGTCACATGGGTTGTTATGAGTCAAAATCGACTTGATGGCACCTAACAATAACAACATCTATATCTACATACAGTACAGTTTAATCACAGTGATTAACAATCTTGTTTCCGTAAATCTTTGCACAGATATCTGATTTTTCTCCCCTTGGGGTATGTTCCTAAAAGCAGATTCTGGCTCCAAATGCTGCACTTCCAACACATGTCACTGTAAGAATTTTCTGTTTTGTTTCTATTGGCGACAGAGAACTCAGAACCTGAGAAAAGCTCCACGTTCTGTCCTAAAACGGCTTATTACAGAGGCGTGGGAATTTCCGCCTCCTCACCGCCCATTCCTGCTGCAGCTGGGAGCAGTTGGAGTAGTAATTATACGTCAAGTTGGGGTGACAGCACCTCCTCTCGGCTACACTTGTAACACATGGATTGGAAAACCAGACCAGCAAGGCCTGTGGTGCTGCAGGCCTGGGCCCTCCTGGACACCCTTGCTCATCTGGAACGTTCCTTGCCCTGAGATGGGTGGTGTCTAGTGCCAGGGGCCACCATAACACAGAGGCAGTGGTCACTTACCACCCATCCCTGGGTCCCTGCCTGCCCCATCCCCTGTACCAGCCCACAGGACACATTTGTCTCAATACCAGTTGGTCTGGGGATCTTTCTGTTGAAGCTACCTCATTAAAGTCAATTCTGTGCAGGCTCCTGTCTTTTCAGTAGGTCCCTGGGTGGCCCAAACAGTTTGTGCTCAGCTACTAACCTAAAGGTTGGCAGTTCGAGTCCACCCAGTGGTGCCGCAGAAGAAAGGCCTGGCAATCTGCTTCCGTAAAGATTACAGCCAAAAAAAACCCTATGGAGCACAGTTCTACTCGTAACATACAGGGTCTTCATGAATCAGAATCGACTTGACGGCAACTGATTTGGCTGTTGTAGTTTTAAATCCAATGACAAGTGTTCTTATAAAAGACAGAAAAGGAGAAGACACTGACAAGGAGGACAGCCATGTGAAGGCGGAGGCAGAGACTGGAGGGCTGCAGCTCCAACCCAAGGAACGCCTGGAGCCACCAGAATCTGCAAGAGACCAGGTAGCACCATCCCCTTGAGCCTTCTGAGAGCATGGCCCTGCAGACACCTTAATTTCAGACTGGTCCAAGCAGAGGAAGGAGCCCTGGTGCCCAGTGGTTAAAATGCTTGGCTGCTAACTGAAAGGTCAGTGGTTCAAACCCACTAGCTGCGCCATGGCAGAAAGCCGTGGCAGTCTGCTTCTGTAAAGATTACAGCCTTGGAAACCCTGTGGGGCAGTTCTGCTCTGTCCTGTAGGGTCGCTATGAGTTGAAATCGACTCAACAACAACAGGTTTCCAAGTGCAGGCTTCCACAACCTTTTAATGAGGTCGTCT
>NW_004444087.1:2573746-2639743 GCF_000243295.1 Trichechus manatus latirostris
GTAGGAGAGGGTGAGGCTTAGGGTGGGGGCAGGTGCTGTTCAGGTGCGGGGGAGGGGAGGATGCAGGGAAAAGCACCACGGCACACCCCAGGCTTGGGCTGTGCTCAAATGGGGCAGGGACACAGAGGCCTCCACCAAGCCAGGCAGGCACCCTGCCCCTGCCTCAGTTTCCCCAGGCCTCCCTGTCCTGTGCCTGGAGCTCTTGTCTTACTGTAGAAACTCAAAGCCCTGTGAATGGCCCCCCACCTGCCTAAAGTGGCCAGCCCATGCACCCCGCCGGCCCTGGGGAGCCAAGGGCCCTCCTGGGCTGAGGGGGAGCAGAAGCACTTGGTGTTAGAGGGGGGACTGGTGGGCTTGTCCTGCACCCCCTAGGCCCAAGGAGCACCCTCCTATTGGTGCTGCACGGGGTGCCAGCGGCAGAGCAAGGCCAACTCCCTGCAAGGCCTGTGAGGGGCCTGGGGGGGCCTGGCGCAGGCCAAGCCCTGAGCTGTGAGTGCAGCCTTTGAGCAGTGGGATTAGTATTCACTTAATGTCCCTTGTCCCTGCTCTGAATGCCCTCGTTCCCTCAGAGAACAGCCAGGGCAGCTGGTGCTGGGCGGCAGGGGGGGTGTCTCAGCATAAAGTGACCCCCCACACACACACACACACAGGCTGGGCACTTCTCGGGGTAGAGGCTGAGCCCCTCCTGGCAGCAGCAGGGGGTCCCCTCCCTGGCTGGAGTGGGGTAGGGTGGAGTGGGGGCGGGGTCTAGGCTACTCACACCCAAGCAGACCTGCTGAACACCCACTGACCCAAAAGCAGAGGGCAGGAAGACAGCATTACAGTTTCCCCAGTCATACTATCCAGGGCCCCCTTACAAAGGTCTGAAGAACATTTGTGGGGAGAAAAATAAAATTTTATATTAATTAATAAATAAAAGCTGCTCTGGCCTCTGCCCCCCACCCGGCTCTGCCTCTTTCTCATTTTCTGCCTGTCTCTGTCTCTCCTGATTGTATCCTGCTTCCTCTGTGTCTCTCTCTTGCCGACTCTCTCCCTCTCTCTCTCTCTTCCTCCACCTATCTCCTGGGTGTCTCTTTTCGTTTGGCTCTCTCACGTCTCTCTTATTGTCTTACTTTCTGTGTCTGTATTTCTGTCTCTCCCTCCCTCAGTCTGTCTCCTGGGTCTCTCTCTCTCTGTCTCTCTCGCTCCGTGTCTCTGTCTTTCTGTCTATCCATCTCCTGGGTCTCTCTCTCTCTCTGTCACTGTCTCCCCCTATAAGCGTCTGTGTTCTGTGCCATCAGGGACTAAAGTGAGTCCACATGTTGTTTCTCAAACAGAAAAAGGAAAATGGGGTGGGAAGGGGCATGTGGGGGAGATTTTTCTGGAACTCTGGAACAAATGAGTCCCTCAGGAAAGTGCTTGAGCTGGCTCCCACACCCTCGGTGACATCTGTCTCTGTTAGGGTCAGCTTTGACCCTGGGCTGCTTAAAGATGTCCCTTTCTGCCCTGGACATTCCCCTGAAGTGTCCAGGTACCACGAACCCTGCCCTTGGACAAGGCCTAGTCAGAAACAATGATGGCAGCCACAATAGCATCCCCATCACTGAGCGCCCCAGCATGGCACAGGTGGCAGGCAGCGCAGGATGGCACAAGGCAGACAAGCGTTTTCGGGACCCCGACATCAGCAACCCCAGAGACAGGCCATTTCCCCATTCAGCTGTTTCCGCAACTGCAAACGAAGGGTGACCCCAGCAGCTCCTGTATGAGCCATAAGACAGCCTCCACGGGCAGGAACCCCCATGCACCACTCTGGGTCCCTCTGAGAACTTGGACCATGGTAGGCCTGCCTGCAGTGGACACTGGGTCTCCAAGGCTCAGTGTTTGGTGATTAGGCAGGTTGTCCACCCAGGAGGTGCCCCAGCTGGGCTTTGTGATGTCCCTGCCCCTGGAGACGACCACCTGTCCTTTCTCCACCCTAAATCGGGGTGAAGTCTGGAACCTCAGGCCTCTCTTCTGCCCTCACTGCTTGCCTCTCTCTCTCCAGCCCCAGGGCCTTTGCATGAGCTGTGCCTCAGTCCTGAGCACCTTCTTCCTCCCCTTGATCCGGGCAACTCCTACCCAACATTTAGGCTTTAGGTCCAACCCAGAGGCCTCCTGACCCAGTCTATAGTGACACTTGTAATTACCTGTTCAGTGGTCGTCTGCAGCCAGAGCCACGTGCTGGGGGGTGGAGGCAGGGCCCCTCCTGTCTGGTTCCCTTCAGCGCCTAGTGCAGCGCCCCGCACACAGAAGTGCTAACCAAGGGTCATTTGCTGCCTCTCACCACCCATGTGCACATGCACACACAATACACTCACATGCATACTCACACATGCACTCAACTTCTCCATGACATGCACACATACACAATGCACCGAAACACAACACACACAAAATGCACACGAACACTCACATGCACGCTTTCACACACACACCCATATATGGTGTGCACACCCACACAACATGCACATGCACACACCAACATGCACAATTACACACACCTGCAGACTCACCCAGTCACAACACACACCCAAACCCTCGTGCCTACCGCACACCTCGCTTGCGCGTGCGTGCACACACGTGTGCCACTCTGCACAGCCGCACAGCTGGGCACACTCGCCGGCACCGGCACCGCCCCATCGGTCCGGCAGCATTGGAGCTGATTCCACGAGCTGCTGTTTGCCGCCTCTGCCTGCTAGTGTTTGCCAAGCAGTTTCCATGGAGATACCTCTCACTCTGACAGGAACAAATGAGAGTGGGGAGGATGGTCTTCACCAAGAAACCAGACAGAGGTCGCTGTGCCCTGGGCAAATATGGGGGGGGCTTCCACAAGTTGGGAACACCCCACACTTGAACTAGGTCTGCACCCTGAGAAGGGGGCTCTGGGCCACCTGGCATGGGAGTTGATTTAGATCATTCAGTCATTCAACAAACCTTCTGTGAGAGCCACTGTGTGTGCTGTGCTGGCCCAGCTCACAGTCATGTCTTGATGCCACACTATTGTCCCCAGTGTCCCACAGGTGGCCTTCCCCCAGGCAGATAAGTGCCCCTGAGCACAAGGGCCAGCTGCCCACCTTCTCAGAGGTTGGGTCCACAGGGCAAGGACGCTGCTCCCCCACCCCCACCCCAACCCAGGGTACAGCAATTGCAAAGTGACTCCAGCTTTCTCCTCATCCCTGTGTCATCCACACCCTCTGGCTCGTGACTTTGCAACTTAGAAGAAGAGGGGAGGAGTCCCACTAACGCCCTGAGATACTATTTAAACTAAACCTTGAACCAAAACTATCCCAGGGTCACATTTTAGTGAAATAACCGAGTGGCACACAAAATAAAGAATATTACCCATGAGTACGGTGCTCCAGTAAAAAACCATCTATATGAGAGCAGAAGGTCAACAATTATTCTAAAGCAAAGATGAGAAGATAAGGGGGCAGGGAAACTAGAGCACTGGAAACGGAACAACCAGAATGTTAATGTTACTGAACAATTTGTGTAGAAACTGTTGAATGGGAACATAACTACTGTGTAAACTTTCACTGAAAACACACACAAAAAAAATATTTAATGAGAGGTGAGGAGCCCCTGGTGGCACAGTGGTTAAGCACTCGACTACTAGTGGAAAGGTTGGTGGTTTGAACCCATCAGCGGCTCCGTGGAGAAAATACCTGGTGATCTGCTCCAGTAAAGATTATTCTCTAGGAAATCCTATGGGGAAATTCTACTCTGTCATATAGGATTGCTATGAGTCAGAATCAACTTGACGGCAAACAACACTAGCCGAAAGGTGGCAGTTCAAGTCCACTCAAAGGCACCTCAAAAGACAGGCCTGGTGATCTGCTTTTAAAAGGTCACAGCCTTGAAAACCCTATGGAGCAGTTCTACTCTGCACACATGGGGTCACCATGAGTTGGTATTGACTCAATGGCAATTAACAACACAACAATCAAGAGGTGACATCTATTTCCCCAAACTTGAATCAGAGGTGGTGTCATGACTGGCCCTGGCCAGTAAAAGTGACAGAAGTGACAACTGTACCAGTTCTGAACTTAGGCCTCAAGGGATGTGTGTGCTTCTGCCTCCTCTCTTGTCCTCCAGCTAGAACCATAAGCACAGGCCTGGGCAGGAAAGGAAAGACACACGGAGCCTGTATCATCCCAGCTGAGGCCATCCAGACTTGCCAGTCCACCAGCTGACCACAGGTGCACAAGTGAGCTGCTGAGACTAGTCCAGGACTGCCCAGCTAACCAAAGACCCTTTACAAATAATAAACTGTTGTCATCCTAAGTCACTGTTTTGGTGTCACTTCTTATGCAGCAATAGCTAACTGATATACTCTCTTTCCAGGGCCCTGGCTCATGCAGTCAGCACATGCTGAAGGTTCCCAAAGCCCCCCAGGCTTCTGAGACCAGGCCAGAGTGAGGGCTAAGGCTTGTTTGGGTTCTGCTGGCTGCCAGACCCATGGCCCAGACTGAGGGGGCTGGAAGCAGAGCTTGTGGGAGCGGCTTCCCGTCAAAGGCCGTGACAAAACAACAAAAATCAAACCCACTGCCATCGAGTTGATTCTGATTCATTGCAACCCCATGTGTCACAGAGTAGAACTTCCCCACAGGGTTTTTTTTTACTGTAATCTTTACGGAAGCAGATCACCAGGTCTCTTTCATGGTGCCACTAGGTGGGTTCAAACCAACGACTTTTAGGTGAGTAGTCAAGTATAAACCATTTGCAAAGCAATTATGCAAGTACTGAGTTCAAATCTGTCATATTTTGTGTGCGTGGTATTTTTTTTTTTTTTTTTTGATCCAACGTATACGATGTACGATGTTTCAAAGGGCCCTGGCGGCACAGTGGTTAGGTGACTGCTAACTGAATGGTCAGCAGTTTGAACCCACCCAGGGGGATCCGTGGGAAAAAGACCTGGAGATCTGCTTCTGTAAAGATTACAGCCTTGGAAACCCTATGGGGCAGTTCTAAGCTGTCCTACCGGGTCACTATGAGTCAGAATTGACTCGATGGCAACGGCTTTGGTTTTTTTTAATACGATGTTTATTTCTCCTTTGTAGTTTTTTTTGATTAAGGATTTTTTTAATCATTCAGTTTTTTTTCTCTTCTGGTTTGCAAGTTGTGTTGTTGTTGTCGAATTGGCTCCAACTCATGGCAACCTTATGTACAGGAGGATGAAACATGCCTGGTCCTGAGCCATCTTCATGGACGTTGGTACGTTTGAGTCCACGTTACGGCTTTTGTGTCAATTCATTTCATGGTGGGTTTCCCTCGTTTTTGTTGACCCTCTACGTGACCAAACATAGTATCTTTTTCGCGGGATTAGTCTTTCCTGATGATGTGTCCGAAGTAAGCAAGACGAAGTTATGTTCAAAGCCCCCAGAAGCAATTGACCCGGCCAAGCCCCTGAATTCAGACTCCCAGCCTCCAGAACTGGGAGAGAATGAATTTCTGTTCTTATAGGCCACTCCCATTGTGGTCTTTTGTTATAGCAGCCTGGGACACTAAGACAGGCCTCTCAAGCAACGTCTGTCGAGTGACTGAAGGACTGAACTAGGTAAATTGGTGGGGGTCTTAGTTACCTAAGGCAGGGGAGCTGTCTGCACTCAGCAGCCCCACCAGGGGCAGCTCCCGCTCCATACAAAGCCAAGCCTGCCCCAGGCCCCTCTCTCCTGTGGGGGCTCCTCCCTTCAGCTCTCCGCCCCAGGTACACCTGTCCACGGGCACCTCGTCTTTCTGGAGGACCCAGGGTGGCTCCTGCGGCAGGCCAGGTCTGCATACAGGTCACGTGACAGCACCTCCAAAGGCAGATCAGGCCCCAATTCCGGGAGGGTGCGGACCAGGGCAGCCACTGAGTCCCGCCACACCTCACACATGAACCTGCCCGCACTCTGCTGCCATGGGGCAGCCGGCCCACGGGTACGGGGACTGCAGGGCCAGGGGCCAGGGCAGGACCTCCATCTGACAAAGCTCTCGCTGAAGTTCAGGTGAGGCTGCCCGCCTTGATTCAGGATGACAAGGCGCTTGCACAGTATTTCACTCTTTCCCTTCATCAACAGCATGATTGGAGCCTATAAGACAGGAGTGAACTCAACTCCTCTCGAGAACAGAGAGGCAGGAAATGACACAGCCAGGCCCCGTGCCGGGAGCTTTAGGACACCTGGGCGTTTCCTCCCGGAAGGCAGATAGTGTGATGCCCATTTTACAGAGAAGGAAGCAGTCACACAGCCAGACAACGCTCCAGCTGGGCTTGTTGTGCCCGTTTGCTCCACTGTGGGGCTGCCTGACCTCCTAACCCGTGCAGCTCCTACATCTGAACTCCTACCGTGCAGCTCCTACTCCTGCTCAGGTGACAAGTTATGGGTGTTGTGGTTGTTAGCTGCTGTCGAGTCAGCCTGTGACTCATGGTGACCCCACAACAAAACGAACGCTGCCTGGTCCTGAGTCATCCCATGATCAGTGGTGGATCAGACTGTAGTGATCCACAGGGTTTTCGTGGGCTGATTTTTGGAAATAGATTGCCAGGCTTTTCTTCCTAGTCTGTTTTAGTCTGGAAGCTCTACTGAAAGCTGTTCAGCATCATAGCAACACAACCCTGCAGTGACAGGTGGTGGCTGCGCACGAGGTGCACCGGCCAGAATCAAACCCGACTCTCCTGTGTGGAAGGCAGGAATTCTACCACTGAGCCACCACTGCCTCACTACAAGTTATGGACGATACTGTGAAATGTATAGACTGAGGATCTGGACTTTGGCTGGGGCTGAAACGGGGGCGCTTATTGCTGGGAGGGGCCACAGGTCTGAGTTCAGAGGCTCTCCAGCTTGTGCTGCCCAGAGGGTCCCTGCTCCGGGATATGGAGAGGATGGGCCGGGGGACCTGGGGGTCCACATGGAGGCATCACTACAGGCTCCCTGAATGTCACAGTGAGATCCCTCCCCAGACGTGTCTCCAAACCAGCAGTGTCACAGGGAGGCTCCAGGGAAGCCTCCCTGGGGCCAGGGGCCTGCCCAAGTCCCACCCATCTTAGGACAAAGTGCTGCCAAATGCCATTCATTTCAGTAGAAAACAAGCCATTTCTTCTTGCTGCTCCGCCACTCCCGGCTTCCCTTGTGTAGCCGGGCCAGGCTGAAGGCCAGGCTCCAGTTCTCTGGGGCTGGCGTGGCCCTCGGCCGCATGGCGAGAGCGGGGCCTGCAGCCTCAGTAGCAGTCAGCTTCGTGCCCCCCCAGGGCGCCCACTGTGGCCAGCATGTCCTGCAAGAGGGACCGCGGGCTCTGCTCCACGTGGTCGCTGCTCTGGGCCAGCGTGGCCTGCAGCCCCTCCAGGTCCAGGGCCCGCAGGACAGCCACCACGACCTCGGGCACCAGCTCACCCAGCGGCTGGCCCTGTTCACCCGCCTGCCACGCCCGCAGGGCAGCCTCCACGGTAGCAGTGTCTGGGCCGCCTCCGGCCCCCTGCAGCCCGCTGTCGGGGGCAGTCCTGGCCCTCAGCAGGAGCAGGAGGTCGCAGGACTTCTGGGCCACAGGCCGGTCACAGTCAAACAAGGCACGGAAGGCAAACTCAAGGAGCTGCACCCGACCCAGCGTCCGCAGCACCTCAATAGGTGGGATGGGCGGGGCAGCTGCAGGCAGAGCCACTGCATAGGGGCAGTCAGGTGGTCCCAGTGTCTGGGCTAGGAACACCCGGGCCAGCTCGAGGCCCTGGACGCGCACCTCCCAGTCCAGGTCCCGGCTCACCACCTGGAACACCCTGGCCATGAACTGCTCCAAGTCCTCGGCCATCGCGGTGTGGCCATCCTGCAGCCACCGCGTGAAGACCTGCATCACCGCCCTGCGAGGGAAGCCTTCAGAGTCCGTGGAGAGGATATGCAGGAGCTCCTGGAGCAGACTCTTCTAGAAAACAGAGAGGGTGCGAGGGCAGTCAGAGGGCTTGACCCAACATGAGACCTGGCGGGAAGCAGCAGCCCAGTTGCTCAGGTCTGAGGCTAAATACTGATGCTGGCCCCGCCACACTGTGTGCCCTTGAGCAAGCTGCTCTTTGAGCCTCCACCTGCTCATCTGTCACCGTCAAATGGGTATAATGACACAGAACTTGCAGGGGGGCTAGGAGACTAAGCCAGAGAATGCACACAGAGTGCCACCTGTTATGGATTGAATTGTGTTCCCCGAAATTCATGTGGTAAATTCACACCCCTATACTTGTGGATATAATTCCATTTGGGAGTACGGTTTTCTTTGTTATGTCAATAAGATCATAGCAGCGTAGGGTATGTCTAAAGCCAATCACTTTCGAGACATAAAGGAAGATCAGGCACAGAAGCAAGCATAAATAGGGGAAAGACTGATGCCATGTGGAGATGTCTAAGGAACGAGAAGCTGAAAGACACAAAGATTTTCCCCCAGTGCAGACAGAGAGCCTTCCCCTAGAGCCAGTGCCCTGAATCTGAACTTCCAGCCTCCTGAACTGTAAGAAGATAAATTTCTGTTTTTTAAAACCACCCACTTGTAGTATTTGTGTTATAGCAGCGCTCAAAGACACTGACTGGCTCACTAAATGGTCAGGCCTGTGGGTGCCACCAAAGGCAACAGGCTGCATTCAGCACATCAGCCTGCATGGTAACCAACGACATCCCTGCCTAGGGTAGGCCGGATGCCAGGACCCTCAGCCCCTACCTGCTGGGCTCCTGGGTGCTCGGGGCCGGTGGGGGTGGCATGCAGTCCCTGGCTGGCCAGCTGTCCCATGGCGGCTACTGCGCTTGCGCGGACATAGGCCTCGGGGTCCTGGAGAAGCTGCTGGGCAAGCTCGGGCATGTCGGAGGCCAGGAGGGCTTGTCGAAAGCCAGGCTGCCCTGTGGTGGGAGCAGCCACAGGACAGTTGAGACCCTCAGGAAGAGGATGCGCCCCACCGCCGGCCTCCCCCGTGGCGTCCTGGGTCCCCTCTCCCCAGGCAGAGGACTCACCTTCCCAGTGTGCAGTCAGGTGGGTCAGGAACTCAAGGGCCGAGTCCCTCACCTCCCAGCAGGGGTTGCACAGACGTTTCTGCATCACGGGGAATAGCTCTGCAGATACACCCCAGGCCCAAGGGCGGTCAGAATGGCCTCCCCCAACCCGCTGTCCCAGGAGTGGTCAGGACTCTGCCTGCCAGCCCACCCCTACTGGCTCCACCCCCGGGGGAGGTGGGGTACCTCTGAGGAATGGCTGGGTGTGGCAGCCAGGGTCATTGGAGCCACAGACTTTGGAGGTGCTCAGGAGCCACCGGAGAGTGGCCTGGAAGGCCTTCTTCAGAACCTGGAGTGGGTGGAGGGGGCTGTAGGGACCCAGGAGACCCACCCTGACTGCCCCCTAGTCTGCCTTCACCCGGTCCCTGCTCTGCCCTCGGGGTGTAAGATGGGGGAGGGGGCGTAGGGAGAAGTGAATACTAGACTTCATTCTCACAAGATGGAAGATTCTAGAAAAACTAGCATCCCAGACCATGGCAGAGAAAGGAAGAGGCAGCCCTTGTCATGTCCAAGTACCGTGGGGGTAACAGGATTTCTGCACCAAGACGTCAGAATTTACTTAAGCCTCCCCTTTCTTAAAACCCAAAGAATCCTCCAGTCTTTTGTCCAAGTTCCTCCACTGTCTGGCTTGTGGCATTAAGTCTGAACACACCTAGAGCCCAGAAGCAGCTGTGGGGTTTGTGAGAACGGGAATGTTTACAAGAAGCACTTATAACCTGGACTCCAAGCCTGGGGCCATACTGGCTCTGCTCATTTCCCTTGTCAAGAATTCCCTGTAAGAAGCCTGAGACTCTTTGCCTGTTGAGTAGACTGGGGCCCCTTGCTGGAAATCAATTGGCTATAGATGTATGGATTTATTTTTGGACTTTCAATTCTATTCCAGTGTTACATATGTCTACCCTGATATTAGTACCAGACTGTTTTGATTATTGTAGCTTTATATATAGTATGTTTTGAAATCAGGAAGAGTGAGACCTCCTACTTTATTCTTCAAGACTGCTTTAGCTATTGGGGGCCCCAGACCCTGGGTGGTACAAATGATTAACACACTTGGCTGCTAAGTGAAAGGTTGGAAGTTTGAGTCCATCCAGAGATGCCTCAGAAGAAAGGCCTGGCGATCTACTTCTGAAAGGTCACAGCCATTGAAAGCCAGACGGAGCAGTTATACTCTGACACATATGGGGACACCATGAGCTGCAGCTGACTTGAAGACAACTGGTTTTGCGATTCTATATGAATTTAAGGGTTGGCTATTCCATTTCCACAAAGAAGGCTGTTAGGATTTTAATGGGATCGTACTGAATCTGTAGATAGCTTTGGGTAGTGTTGACATGGTAATAACATGAAGCTTACACTTTCTCCTGCTGACCACAGCCCAATACCTCCACTGAACTCAACCAGGCCTTACCCGGGTGCAGCCCCCCATCCTCGACCTCACTTTAAGAAGGGCAACTGCAGCCTCTGCCCCCACCCACCCCGCTCCCACCTCCACCCTTTTACCGTAGGGCTGGATTCGGGGCTCCTCAGGTACTCCAAGAGGATGGCAAACACCTGCATCACTGACTCTTGGGGGCCTGGGACAGATGCAAGTGGATGAAAACACTCTAGCCCCCAACCCCAAGAACCTCTAGGTCCCAGCAGGGAAGGTGCAAGTGCAAACCTCAGGAAAGCAAGGCACCCACGGGTCAGCGGAGTCCCACCCCGAGAGGACATGTGGAGGAACATGGCTCCAGGCCACTCGAGGGGTGAGGCGTATGGCTCATCACGGAAGAAGAAACCTCACACACACCTGTCCCCTGAGACAGCGTCCCCAGGAAGTCGAGGGCCGCACGCTGGACGCGGACGCAGCCAGCCAGGATCCTGCAGAGGCGCCCCCCCACGCTGGAGACGGGCACTGCGGAGCCGCTACAGAAGCACAGTGTCGTCACGGTGGCCTTGAGCAGGGGCGCCTGTGGCCACAGCCGGGGACCGTGGGGCTGGGGAGGGAGAAGGCTCAGCAGAGGGCTCACAGGGCTGCAGGGATGACACCGCCCCCACCAGGCCAGGCCATACACACCAGTGGCTGCAGCTCCCCAAGGTGGGCCAGGCTCTGGCACAAGAGGCCGGCGCAGGACGATGTGGAGGCCAGGAGGGCATCGGCCATCGCAAGGCTGCTCCCAGTCCCATCCAGCAAGCCTGGAGGATAGACACAGGACCGGAAGCTTTAATAGCAGCTCCCATGTGTCCACCTTGAGAAGCTATCGTCCTGCCCGATGACCCTACCCCTGCGGCCCTGTCCTGCAGACCAGACAGAGGTCCAAAGGGGTTGGCCCAGGGCAGAACAGTGAGTGGAGCCCATGCTGGGTAGAAACTCATGTCCAGGGCCTTGGGAGAGAGAAGGGGCCCCATTCACAGCCCCACTGCACTGGAAAGCAATCCACATGTTCCAGAGGCTTCTAGGAGCAGCAGGTCCACAGTCTCCCAGGCAGCCTGCCCCTGCATGGTCAAGAAGCACCTTCACATGTCCAATATGATGCTTCAACTTCTAGGCAAACCTGATCCCTCTTCCTTAAGTCCTCAGTGACAAATAAGAATCCAAGTGTTATGGATTAAAATATATCCCCCAAAAACATATGTTGTAAATCCTGATCCCTATACCTGTGGACTGAGGGAGAAAGACCTGGCAAAACGCTCCCATAAAGATTACAGCCTAGAAAACCCATGGGGCAGTTCTACTCTGTCACATGGGGTCACTGTAAGTTGGAAGCAACCCGACAGCCCCCAACAACATACTTGTGGATAAAGAGCCCTGGTGGCACAACAATTAAGTGCTCAGCTGCTAACCACAAGGTCTGCAGTTTGAACCCACTCAGCAGCTCCGTGGAAGAAAGTCCTGGCAATCTAAGCCCATAAAGATTACAGCCTGGGAAACCACATGGGACAGTTTTACTCTGTCATACTGGGTCACTATGAGGCAGAATTAACTCGACAGCACCCAATGACAAGAAACCGAGAACCCACAAGGTTACTGAAGCAAGACCAGTCACCAACAGAGACCAATTTTCATGTCCCAGGAGCCAGGGTGGATGTCAGAAGGAGAGAGCCAGGCCCTGTGTGCTTTTGAGCCTGGGACCCCCAACTCAGCCCCAGGCTCCTGGGACCACCTCTGCCAAGACCTGGGATTGGACACAACGACAGCTCTCCCAGTCGCCACCGTGATCCCCATGGGGATGCTGCTGCCCCACTGACCCTCAAGGGGGACAGGAAGACATGACCCGTGGGGTGGCCCCTGGGATACCCCTGCTGTCTTCACCATCCGTCAGAGGCCTGGGCAGAACCAAAGCAGAAATCTCAGGCGGGGCACGTGGCCGCCATCATTCTTTCTGTCTTCCACCCCCCAAGGTGGTGTACGCTGCGGCACCCAGCTTCCATCGCCCCGCGGCCCTGCCTGCCTGCTCCAAGCAGCTCACCTGAAGACCCAGGGGGCTGGGCAGCAGCTTCCAGGACGCAGGCCAGCGGCAGAAGGAGGACATCAAAAGCCTGGGTTCTCAGAGCCTGGGGACTAGGGACAAAGGGTACACAATGAACTCCTGTCCCCCAGCCTGCCCCCATCTGCCCAACGCCGGGCAGACTGACTGTACCTCATGTCCCCAGCAAGCCTGGGGGAACCAGCGGGGCTGGGGTGTGGACACCCCTGGGGAGACAGCTGTCCTGCAGGCACAGTGGCCACAGTATGGAGGACAGGCCCGAGCAAGCTGGGCCCAGTGTGATGCTGGCATTCTCGGAAGCTGTCACTGGGGGGCCTCAAGGTCACCAAGGTGGCAGCATCTGCTCCACTGTGATGGGGAGGCCTCTGGGAACCCTTTCCCAGGGCATCTTACCTCCCGTCTAGGCGAGAGGGGCTCTTTTAGGTTCTATAAAGTGGTCTTCCCCTTTGCTGGACATGGGTGGGACGGGGCTCTGCTAGGGCCAAAGTGACCTCTGAGGGCCTCTCGGGAGACCCTCAAAGCCGGGTCCTTTGGGGATCAGGCCCTGAGGCCATGTCCACCCTGGATCTGGGCCCACACGTGTGCTCCCTCATCCTTCCCATTCCTCTGACCCTATCTTACGCGCTTCAAGTGCCATCCTAACCGCACCCCCCTACCAACTGTGGTCTCTTCCCCTCCTGGCTTCCTCGTCCCTGCATCCACCCTATTTGCAAACCACCAGTCCTAGGGGCTCTGAAGCTTGGGGCCTGGGAGCAGTCAGAGGGTGGCTGAGTGAGTTGGGCCTTGCCCCGTCTTCATCCCCACTCAGCTGAGCAGCTCTGCTCATCTGCTTTCTGTCTGACGCATCCTTATGGCTCTGCTTTGAAAAATTATTCCACAGCTAAAGAACGTTTAAGGATCCCCGGTGGTGCAATGGTTAAGTGCTTGGCTGCTAACCGAAAGCTTGATTCAAACCCACCCAGCATCTCTGCAGGAGAAAGACCTGGTGATCTGCTCCTGTAAAGATTACAGCCTAGGAAACCCTATGGGGCAGTTCTACTCTGTAACACATAGGGTGGCCATGAGTCGGAATTGACTCAACGGCACAAAACAACAGAAAAACGGGTTAGATACCACCCATCTATGGCAACCCCTGTGGTGGAGTGTGCATGGCCTCGTCAGTGCCTTGGACTGCCCCCTCATCTCAGGAGCCTTCAGGGGGCTTCCCTGATAGACAGGACCCCCCATGACCCTCAGCCTACCCCACCTCTGGGGCCCGACCCCAGCAGTGACTGGAGGAAACACCGAACAACACGTCCAAGTCCTTACCAGACATGGAGTTTCAGGATCCCCAGAGCCAGGGGCCCTGCCTGCATGGGGCTCAGACGGCTCAGAGTCTGGGCCAACGTCACCCACAGGTCACAGTCAGAAGAACCAAACACAGGAGACCTGCAGAGAAAAACCCCAAAAGACGCAATGACCTCTCCATCTCCTCCCCAGGAAAATAAAACCAGTTGCCGTCAAGTTGACTCTTGACTCATGGCAACTCTGTACGTGTCAGAGTAGAACTGTGCTCCATAGGGTTTTTGATGGCTGTGATCTTTCAGAAGTAGATCACCAGGCCTTTCTTCTGAGGTGCCTCTGGGTAGACTCAAACCTCCAACCTTTCAATTAGCAGCTGAGAACGCTAACTGTGAGCATCACCCAGGAACTGCAAGGGAGAAATAAAAAATCAAACCAAACCAGTTGCCAATGAGTCAAACCTAACTCCTGGCGACTCCATGTGTGTCAGAGTAGAACTGTGCTCCATAGGGCTTTCAATGGATGGTTTTTAGAAGTAGATTACTAGGTCTTTCTTCAAACATGCCTCTGGGTGGACTCGAATCACTAACCTTTTAGTTAGCAGCTGAGTATGTTCACTGTTTGTACTTCTCCCCAGAGCCCTGGTGGCCCCCAGTCAAGGGCAGAAGGACTTTCAGAGGTGACCCTGGGTACTCCTTCTACGGAAAGCAGTACTCTTGGCGGGGGGTGGGTGACCTCCCAAGTCTTGGCTTCCAGTGACATGTAGCCCCAGGTTTAAATTCTGCTCTAAGCCTTCCTAAGGAAAGCAATCCCCCTACTCCAGAGACCCCCGCTCCTGGGCCCGCTCCCACCACTGTGTCCCAGGGGCTGACCGCGCCATGCTGAGGAAGAGGTCGACAAGTGAGTGGGCCGTGGGGACAGGGTCCTTCTCCAGGAGACAAACCACTAGGGGACTCAGCCGCATCCAAAGGGCTTCTGTCCAAGGCTGGTGGCAACGCCCAAACATGGTGGTCAGGACCTTCAGAGCCTGCGTGACTTGTGGTGTGGCTTCAGAGCGCAGGGACTCCTCGAGGTAGCCCACGATGCTCTGGGCACACGAGGGCCAGTCACCATCTGGTAAGCCGAGCTGTAGGGTAGCTCTGCCTTGTAAGGACAAACCCAGGACTTGGACCAGGAGTTGGCTGGCGGCAGAGGCCACAAAAAGGCTGGAATCCCCCTGCAGGGAGAAGATGGTGTCCATGGCACCTAGGGGAGGGGACAGCAGGTAGGAGAGAAGAAAAGGTTTAGCTGGAGTTGAGGCCACACCTGCCACCAGAGCCTCGAGGAAGGCTTCTTATTGTTAGCGGCCATCGAGTTGGACCCAACTCATGGCAGCCCCATGCACAACGGAACGAAACGCTACCTGGTCCTGCACCATCCCCATGATCAATTTCGGATCAGACCGTTGTGATCCATACTTTTTTTTTTTTAATTGTACTTTAAGTGAAAGTTTACAATCAAGTTAGTCTCTCATACAAAAATTTATACATACATTGTTATGTGACCCTAATTGCTCTCCCTATACTGTGACAGGACACTCCTCCTTTCCACCTCTGATTTCCTGGGTCGATCCATATGGTTTTCATTGGCTAATTCTTAGAAGTAGATTGCCAGGCCTTTCTTCTGAGTCAATCTTAGTCTGGAAGCTCTGCTGAAACCTGTTCAGCATCCTAGCAACACAGAAGCCCCCACTGACAGACAAGTAGTGGCTGCACATGAAGTGCAATGGCTGGGAATAGAACCTGGGTCTCCTACACGGAAGGCGAGAACTCTAACCCTGAGCCACTACTGCTGGGTCACTTGATTTTTACTAGATCTCAGGCTCCAGAGAAAGGGCCTGAATGATGCAGACAGATGTCATCCTCAGAGGCCCCAGACCCAGGTAATGCAACACCTCCCCTTTGCTCAAAAGCAAAACACAAGAAGCAGTTCAGGGGCGGTCAGCACCATCTCCTCCGTGGACTTGAAACCCTCGGAAGCTGCTGACTCTTCCCAATGCGTTTCAGCACCTGACTCCTGACAGCTGATCTGTAAATGACTCATGAAGCAACCCAGCTCGGGGAGGTCTGACCTATGAACCACAGGACATTTTCACATCCCTACAGGGGCCACATTTCCTCGGGTGTTCATCATACAACCCTGTGACATCAGTCCACAGCCACTTTTTTCAAAGATATCTACATTTTATTGCTGACAACTTTTAAATTACATACGTCGTTATCTCAGAAGCCCCGTTTTACAGACAAGGAAAACAAAGCTAAGAGAAATTTCGTTAATTGAATAGCGCTTTTTCGCATAAAAAAAGGGAAATAGTAATATATTTAGCATCATACTGTTTATCAAAGTGTGCATACATACGCACACACGTCTGTGTACATATGTGTATATGTGCATACATATATATACACAGACACACATATATATATTCCACTGCCATCGATTCTACTCATAGCAACCCTATAGAACAGAGTAGAACTGCCCCATAGGGTTTCCAAGGCTGTAACCTTTACAGAGGCAGACTGCCACACGTACATGTATACATACATAGAGAGAGAAGGAAAGAGAGTCCCCAGGTGGTGCAAATGCTTAACGTACTTGGCTGCTAACAGAAAGGTTGGAAGGTGCCTCAGAAGAAAGGCCTGGCGATCTACATCCAAAAAATCAGTCATTGAAAACATTATGGAGCACAGTTCTATTCTGAAGCACGTGGGGTCAACATGAGTCAGGGTCAACTTGACAGCAACTGGTTACTAGATGTGTATATATGTGTATCTACATACTCACAAAAATTCCAGTGCCATCGAGTTGATTCTGACTTATAGCAACCCTATGTGGCAGAGTAGAACTGCCCCATAGGGTTTCCAAGGCTGTAATCTTTATGGAAGCAGATTGCCAGGTCTTTTCTCCAATGGAACAGCTGGCCTTTCGACTAGCAGCTGAGCACTTAACTACGCACTACCAGGGCTCCATATATATGGCTCCATATGGAATAAATAAACAGGTCACTAAGATGAACCACTGTCAGTCTTAAACACTATAGTAGGAACCTTACATATGTTCTATCATCTAATCTTTGCAACTCCCCTGGTGAGAGAGGTACTAATACCCAGATTTTACTGGCGAATAGACTCAAAGAGGTTAAGTAACTTGTCCAAGATCACAAAGCACAGCCACGTTTTGCAGATGAGGAAACTGAGGGCCAGTAAGGTGAAGTGACTACCCTGGGGTCCTACAGCCAGCAGGAGGCCCAATGCACCACAGGCTGGAAACGGGACTAAAGGTGGAATTTGGGGGGCAGGGGGGCATACAGCCTCACTCACCACATTCAATCAGGAACTGCTCAGCACTGGGGTGCTGCGCCAGGGAGCACAAGCCTTGGATCCAGCCACTGCGCACTGAGGGGACATTCCAGGCCGGGAAGCCAAGGGGGCCCGCCTCCCCAAAGAGCCCGAGCAGTAATTCCCCCTGCTGAAGGCAAAGAAAGATGAGGCAACATGGGTATTTTCCCAGGGATACAGGACCGATCACTGATTATTATTTATTACTTATTTTATATAATTCTTTTTATATGTCGTTGGATTCAGTTTGCTAGTATTTTGTTAAGGATACCTGCATCAATATCCATAAGGGATATTGGTCTGTAGTTTTCTTGTCTTGGGGTATCTTTATCTGACTTTGGAATCAAGATAATGCCGGTCTCATAGAATGAGTTAGGAAGTGAGCCCACCTCTTCTATTTTTTGGAAGAGCTTGAGAAGTGTTGGTGTTAATTCTCTAAATGTTTGGAAAAATTCACCAGTCCAGTCCTGGACTTTACTTTGCTGGGAGGCTTTTGATTACTGATTCAACCTCCTCACTTGTTACAGGCCTGCTGAGAGTTTCTATTTCTTCTTGAGTCAGTTTAGGTGGTTTGTGTGTTTCTAGCAATGTGTCCACTTCATCTAAGTTATCTAGTTTGTTGGCATACAGCTGTTCACAGTACAGACGTTATTTTTTCAGGGCTGCACTTTTTGGGGCACTTTCATATAAGCTACCGATCAGAAACAAAAGGGCCCCTGGGTACCTGTCTTTCTGTGAGGTGGCAGATGCTTCCCCAAGGGCTAGCAAATGAGAGCCACAGCACTGCTAACTCTGCCTTCTACAGGACAGAACTTCAGGAGAAAAAAACTGGATTCTAAATTAATCTTGTTATAGCTCACTTTAGAAATTCTCTCCCCAGAACTACTACCACCAGCTTCACCTTCAAAGGTATACCTTTGACCATAATATTCTTTGCTCAAAACCCCCAATAGTTCTCTGTAGCCTATTGAAGAGTCTGAACGCCTGAGCTTGGCATTCCAGGTGTGCCAGGGGCCTCCCAGCCTCCTTTTCCAGGTGTTCCCCACTTCTACTTTTTTTTTTTAATACACCTAGTGTCTTGCTAAGGAGCACTGGTGGCACAATGGTTAAGAGCTCAGCTGCTAACCAGAAGGTTGGTGGTTCAAACCCACCCAGTGGCTCCATGGGAGAAGACCGGGCAATCTGCTCCCATAAATATTACAGCCTAGAAAACCCTACGGGGCAGTTCTCCTCAGTCACACAGGGTTGCTATGAGTCAGAACCGACTCAGCAGCACCTAACAACAACAGCATATTGCTATTCACCTACCAGATCCTGCAGCTCCCACTCCCAAGATAGTCAGCCACACCCTTCACCTGGCATTCTTACCTGCCTCCCTCCCCTGTTCAAACCCTTTACAACTCAGCTCCTATTCTAATTCCTCCATGGGGCTGACTTCCCCACTTGGCAGAACTGTCCAGACACTGGAGCAAGTCAAGTTTCTGAGACTTAGGGACTGTAATATCTACAGATGCCTGACACATCTGCAGAAGTGGAAGGTGCCCACCTCTCAGTGAGATGCCCAATTGGGAGGATCCCGGCTCACCTGAAGATACTGGAAGCAGTTTTCCTGGGCTGCAAATATCCCTGCAAGGCGAAGTGAAAAGGAGAGGATTCTGGAACTCACATCCTGGAATTTCAGGGCATGGGACAGCAGGTCAACTAGGCAGGGATTCTCTTCTAACAGCAGGAGACTGGATTCTAGAAGAGAGAAGTCACCAGGTACATGGTGCTACATATCTTCCCAGAACCCCTTCCTCTCAAGGTGTTAGTTTTAGCCGTCCAACTTGGAGAAACTATTGGCAACAAATTCAACAGGCAAAGGATTCATAACTTTAATTCAGTAAGGGGGAGGAAAGCTGGAGAGGCAACATCTCAACAGCAAGTGGGAGCAATGGTGGTTCAGTGGTAGAATTCTTGTCTCTCATGTGGGCGACCCAAGTTCAATTCCCAGCCAATGCATCTCATGCACAGCCACTACCTGTCCATCAGTGGACTTGGCGTGTTGCTATGACGCTGAAAAGGTTTCAGCAGAGCTTCCAGAATAAGACGGATTAGGAAGAAAGGTATGGTAACCTACTTCTGAAAAGGAGCCAGTGAAAACTCTATGGATCACAACGATCCCTTTGTGCATGAGGTTGTCATGAGTAGTTGGGGGACAACTCAACCACAGTTAACAACAAAAACAAGTAAAGGTCATGGACAAGAAATACAAATGGCCAACAAACCTTAAACAATATTCTATCTCACTGGTTATGAAAAAGAAATGCAAATTAAAACAAAAGATCATTTTTATGTATCAAATTGGTAATTTTTCTTAAACTCATAGTATGCCATGCAAGAAAGTACAACAGAATAGGGTTTTTTTTTGTTTTTTGTTTTTTTTTTGCCAGATCCCACCTCTTAAATTTCTATACCCAACTACACTATCATTCAAAAGTACTGATGGGGAGAAAAGACATTCTGAGGCACAGAATGCGAGTTTTCACTGAGAGACCTTTGCTGAGAGAACTACTAAAGAATGTGGTTCAGCAAGAAGTGAACAGAGTGAAGAAGAGGGGAGCAAGAAGCAAAGAAACCAAGAAGCATGTGGGTAACTCTAAAAAAAGCACTGACTTAAAAAATGAAAAATAAGTAATTTTTGAGGTGTTACAATACAAGATAGAATTAAAATACTAGACAACAATAATATGGAAGATGGCAGTACTGGGCTCTGTGATCCTTATATCCCTGGGTGGCACAAATTGTTAAGCACTCAGCTGCTAACCAAAAGGTTGAAGGTTCAAGCCCACCTAGAGGGGCCTTGGAAGAAAGACCTGGTAATCTAATTCCAAAAAAATGAGCCATTGACACTTCTCCAAAGAAGACATTCAGGCAGCTAACAGACACGTGAGGAAATGCTCACGATCATTAGCCATTAGAGAAATGCAAATCAAAACTACAATGAGATACCATCTCACCCCAGCAAGGTTAGCATTAATCCAAAAAACACAAAATAATAAATGTTAGAAAGGTTGTGGAGAGACTGGAACACTTACACACTGGTTGGGGGAATGTAAAATAGTACAACCACTTTGGAAATTGATTTGGCACTTCCTTTAAAAGCTAGAAACTGAAGTACCATACGATCCAGCCATCCCACTCCTTGGAATATATCCTAGAGAAATAAGAGCCATCACACAAATAGATATATGCATACCCACGTTCACTGCAGCACTGTTCACAACAGCAAAAAGATGGAAACAACCTACGCGCCCATCAGCGGATGAATGGATAAACAAATTATGGCATATTCACACAATGGAATACTGCACAATGATAAAGAACAACGATGAACCCATGAAACATCTTATAACATACAGGAAGCTGGAGGGCATTATGCTGAGTGAATTTAGTCAGCCACAAAAGGAC
Source organism: Trichechus manatus latirostris (assembly GCF_000243295.1). Taxonomy (NCBI): domain Eukaryota; kingdom Metazoa; phylum Chordata; class Mammalia; order Sirenia; family Trichechidae; genus Trichechus; species Trichechus manatus. The sequence continues at coordinate 2,594,336 of NW_004444087.1, forward strand.
AAATATTGTATAAGACCACTACCATAAGAACTCAAGAAAAGGTTTAAACATAGAAGAAAACATTCTTTGATGGTTACGAGGGTATAGGGAGGGAGGGAGAGGGGTATTCACTAGCTAGATAGTAGATAAGAGTTATCTTAAGCAAAGGGAAGGACAACACACAATACAAGGGAAGTCAGCACAACTAGACTAAACCAAAGCTAAGAAGTTTCCTGAATACAAGCAAACACTTTGAGGGACAGAGTAGCAGGGGCGGGGGTCTGGGGACCATGGTTTCAGGGGACATCTACGTCAATTGGCATAACAAAGTTTATTAAGAAAGTGTTCTGCATCCCGCTTTGGCAAGTGGCATCTAGGGTATTAAAAGCTAGCAAGCAGCCATCTAAGATGCATCAATTGGTCCCAACCTACCTGGAGCAAAGGAGAATGAATAACATGAAAGTCACAAGGAAAGTATTAGCCCAAGGGACAGAAAGGGCCACATAAACCAGAGACTTCATCAGCCTGAGATCAGAAGAACTAGATGGTGCCTGGCTACCACCAATGACCGCCCTGACAGGGAACACAACAGAGAGTCCCTGACAGAGCAGGAGAAAAGTGGGGTGCAGAACTCAAAGTCTAGTAAAAAGACCAGACTTAATGGTTTGACTGAAACGGAAAAACCCCAGAAGACATGGTCCCTGGACCCTCTGTTGGCCCAGAGCTGAAACCATTCCCAAGGCCAACTCTTCAGTCAAAGATTAGACTGGACCATGGGACATAAAGTGATACTCATGAGGAGTGTGCCCATTTAGTCTCAAGTAGATATATGAGACGAAATGGGCAGCTCCTGTCCAGAGGCAAGATGAGAAGGCAGAGAGGATCAGGAGCTGGTTGAATGGACATGGGAAATCCGGGGTGGAAAGGAGGAGTGTGCTGTCACAGTATAGGGAGATCAATTAGGGTTACATGACAATGTATGCATAAATTTTTGTATGAGAGACTACCTTGAATTGTAAACTTTCATTTAAAGCACAACAATAAAAAAAAATGCAAAAAAAAAATCAGCCATTGAAAATCCTATGGAGCATAGTTCTGCTGACACACATGGGTTTGCCATGAGTCAGAGCTGACTTCACAGCAACTGGTACTGGGAGCATAAACTGAACGCAGGATGCTTGAACTATGGCTGTAATCAGAGAAAAATTTCAAGTTCAAGCTTTTCTAATCATTCACTCCTGCTTCAGATGACTTGCCCCAAACAGAATCTTCATGAAGTGAAGGAAAGACAACTGACAACAGTTTGTCCCCTTCCACCGTCAGAGGGGGAGCTCTGCGTCCCTTGTCCCATTTCTCCCCCATATATCCACAAGCCCTTGGAGAAACAGAACCAGCAGCTCCCTTACCCTTACCTGCCTCTGTTACTGTTTTAAACCAGTCCAGGAGTTTCTCTAAACAAGTGTCATCTGTCACCAGCTGCCTTGGATCTGCCAGGACAGCACAGAGAGCTGGGAGGAGCCGGGAGCATTCTGGGTCCATGATGAGGCCAGGGTCCCTGCAAAGGAACTGTGAGGGATAGGCCCCATCCACTCTGGTCACAGGCAGCCCTGAGGTCAGCTCAAGTCTGGGACAAGGTCCCAGCAACGTCCACACAGACAGACAGACAGCTAGAGAACCACAACTCTTAGAACAAAGCTCTGAGCTGCGGGATGGATACAAAGTCTCAGTATGGGTTGAGTATGAGGTGATCAAGGAGACCTGGTAATGCAATAATTAACTGCTTGGCTGCTAATCAAAAGGTTAGCAGTTCAAACCCACTCAGCGCTCCACAGGAGAAAAGACCCATCAATGTACTTCCATAAAGATCATAGCCAAGAAAATCCTACGGGGCAGTTCTACTCTGTCATATAAGGTTGCCATGAATCAGAATCAACCTGAAGGCACCCAACAACTAACCCAAAGGTTGGCGGTCTGAACTCTCCCAGAGACTCTGTGGGAGAAAGACCTGGCAATCTGCTCCCATAAACATTTCACACTAGGAAACCCTATGGGGCAGTTTTACCGTCACGTGGGATCACCATGAGTCAGAATTGACTGGACGGCACCTAACTACAACATGAGGTGGTCAAAAGCAAGCAGGGCCCTGAGTGCTGATGGCCTGGCTGGGGAGATAGGAAAGTCTGGCCTAAATCACAAGGGCCTGTGGTTTGACTTTGGTCGGCGGCTCACACTGGGCTGCAGGGGGGCCAGGGTCAGGGGTGTCTCTAAGTTCTGGGACTAGTGATATGGGGCAAGAACGGTGCATCTATTCACATATCTGTCCCAGGCCAGGTTGGAAAGTGTCTGTGTGTCCCTTCCAGGGCCAGTGGTGTCTGCATTTGACAAACCTGTGTAGGCAGGGGCTGTGGAGGGGACTGTGTCTGGTCAGGGTCTAGAGCATCTGTCCATCTTGGCTAAAAAGCGTCTGTCTCTCCCAGGATCAGGGTGGGCATCTGTGGCTCTGGCTGGGATATGAGAAGGGGTACCAGTGTGTCTACTAGGTTGGAGGTGCCTGTGCTGGTGTGTCGGTCCCGTGGCCTCCAGGTGCGTGCGCAGGAGGGGGTGTCGGTGGCTCTCTGGGTCAGGGCTTAGATCTGTCTGGGCTGGGAGCCCGTCTGTCCATCCGGGGTGAGGCTACATCCCTGGGAAATAAGCCTTCCCTGCAATTTGGAGCTGGACAGTCTTGGTAGGTCCAAGTCCCGGCCCAGTCTCGGGCCCCCAAGCGTGGACCAGAAAGGGCGCCAGACGCGGCGGCCCGGCAAGCGAGCCCAGGCCCGCGCGCTCCCGACTGTCCTGGGCTGCTCTCGGCCCTCCCAACCCCCTGTGTCTGGGGTCCGACCCCCAACGCGCACCTACGACCCCCCACCCGGGCGAGCACCTCACCCGCTCCGCTTCCGTCAGCGCGCCGCTAGCCCCGCCCCTCTGCCGCCCCGCCCACGGCCCCGGGCCGCGCAAACCGCCGGGCCTGGAGAAGGCACGGGCGAGAGTGGGGACCGCTACAGCTCCCCCTGGAGGCCAGTCTGTGAGCCTAGAGGGCAAAGACTTGGGGGAACGAGCTTCAGCTGAGACAGGTTGGGGATAGGTCGCCGCCAAACCGGTCGCCTCGACACATCACCCCCATCAGGCCGCTCAGTGGTACGTGCCAAGCATCCGGCGGGGCTGTTGGAGGAACGGGCGGGGCGATGACGTAAAAGGCGGGGCCCCGCGGGCGAGTCAGGAGGGGAGCACGTGTCAAAAAGAAGCGTGCTGAGTAGGCTTAGAGTGAATGAGGCAGAACAACGCGAGGTGCCTGGTCATTTGGCCTGAGGGCTCAAAACTGGGTTCTCAGGGGCCCTCCGATGTGTTGCCAGAGTTTCTAAAAGCCAGTGGATAAACAAGGCTCATCATTCCAGAAAGTCTGCTTTACAGCAAGGTTTTGGGGGGAAGACACTATTATATATTATGAAAGATAAAGTAGACGTGTCATGGATATTAAAATAGGAATCAGACTTCAAGAACCAGAACGCTCCCTGCAAGTGACAGTGGCGAAACTTCTCACTTACTTTGGACATGTCATCAGGAGAGACCAGTTCTTAGAAAAGGACATCATGGTTGGTAGAGGGTCAGTCAAAACGATGGAAACCCTCCATGAGATTGACACAACAGCCACAAAAATGGGCTCAGACGCACTATCAGGAAATGGTGCAGGACCCAACAACTTTTTCTTCTATTGTACATGGGGTCGTCATGAATTGCAACCGGCTGCACAGCACCTAACATCAATAACTGAACAGAAGCGCATGTTTATTTTACTTTGGCTCCAATGCACCTAAGTATCTTAGTAATACATATTGAATGCAGTACAAACTCTTAATCTTTTTCTATTGCCTTGTGGCTCTTATCAAAACCTAGAGCCTAAAATTTGAGATTAACGGAGATGCTTTTCTAAATGTCATGCCTTCAGAAATAGTAGCCTGTGAAGTTGGACCAGCCACTTAAATTTCTTTCAACATTAACTTGATAAATATTTACTAATTAATTGCCTAGGAGCCTGGTGGCACAACGGCTAAGTGTTCGGCTTCTAACTGAAAGGCTGGCGGTTTGAAATCAAACAGCAACTCAGAGAAAGACATGGCGATCTGCTCCGGTAAATAAAGATTACAGCCTAGGAAACCCTAGTGTTCCATAGGGTCATTCTGAGTGGGAATCGACTTGATGGCACACAACAACAATTAATTACCTATGCTTTTTATTTTTCATTGTGTTTTCGGTGAAGGTTTTCACAGCCATTTAGGTTCACATTTCTACACAAGTTGTTCAGTGAATGAACATTATTTCTGTTCTGGTTGTTTCTTTCGCCTATTCTTTATGAACTGCACCTACTACACACTTGTGAAGTTTGTGTAAGATAATGGCAGTACAAGCACTTTGTAAACTGCTAAGCACCACCCAACTGATAGTTTTTGCCAATTTTCCGGTTAAGCCCTACTCTAGGCCCAGGCAACCCCGGGCGTGTTCCGGGTTGACCTACTTGCGTCCACAAATCCAGCGCACGCGCACGGTCGCCCCAGGCACGCGAGGCGCCGCTACATCCGGGACTGCGCGGGTCGGCGACGGGGTTGCCATGGCAGCGGGCAGGCGGTGCGACGCGCGGGCAGGCCCGGAGGCTGCAGGCGGCCTGGGCGGCCCGCGGAGCCGCGCCCGCAGCAGTGAGGGTCCGCCGCCATGTCCCTGGGCACCGGGGAGCCGGCCTCGGAGACGGTAAGGACGCGCGGCGGGCCTCTCCGTTCCCCCTCGTGCCCCCACTCGCCCAGGCCCGGGGCCCGGCCCGGTTCCGTAGCCCCGCGAGGCCTGGGCCGGGCCCGCCGCCATCGGAGCCCTGGGTTGGTCGGCTGGCGGGGAGGCGCCCGCCGGCGTCCCCAAATGACAGCTGACATTGTTACCGTATAAGCGCCCGCCAAAGGACCCCTGCCCCGCGCCCCCGCCTCCAGCCGCCCCTGGAGTCCGCCCGCCCGCCCTGCAGAGCCTGCCGCCTCTAGGAAGCCATTCTGGACGCCGCGCCCTCGCAGCCAGGCGCCCGTGAGGCCAGGCCTGTGCGGTCGCTGCCCGTGTAAGTGCGTGCACACCCCTTCGCCTCCCCGGCGGTTCCTCCAGAGACACTCCCAACCCACGGCCGGGGGCAGCGGACGGGCCGCCCTGCGCCATCCGCGTGGGGGGAGGAAGCCCCAGGTTCTGGGGGCGCAGAGGAGGGCCTTGCCTGGCCTCGGGGTCCGAGACGGCTTCCTGGAGGCAGAGATGCCAAGCTTCGTCCCAAGGGTCCGGTAAACGCGCACTTGGTTCGTTCTTTTATCAAGTATTTTTGGCGCCTCCCAGCGGCTCTGCGGGAAAAAGACCTGGCGATCAGCTTTCAGTAAAGATTGTTGTGTGCTGTCCAGTCCTTCCCCACTCGTAATGATCCTATATGACAGAGTAGAACTGCCCCACAGGGTTTCCTGGGCTGAAATCTTTACGGGAGCAGATCGCCAGTTCTTTCTCCCAAAAAGTGGCTGGTGAGTTGGAACCACAGACCTTTCGGTTAACAGCCGAGTGCTTCACCATTGTGCCACTAGGGCTCCTTCCCGTAAAGATTAGGGTAAAGCTCTTGATAAAGCTCTCCGCTGCTAACAGAAAGGTCTGTGGTTCCAACTCACAGTGGTTGTGTGAGAGAAAGACCTGGTGATCTGCTCCTGTAAAGATTATAGGCTAGAAAACCCTATGGGGCAGCTCTCCTCTGTCACGTGGGGTCATTATGAGTGGGAATTGACTCCATGGCGCACAACAACAACTAGGTGCTGCAGATATAAGCCTCGTTCCAGTGGATGGAGACCAAAGTAAACGATAAGCACACAGCTAAGATAATTTTGTAAAGTTGAAATGCTGTGTAGAAAATGAAATAGGCCTATATGGTGGGGATGGAGTTGGGGACTGGCTGCTTTAGCTGGCTATCAGGACCAGCCCCTGTGAGGAGCTGACACTTGCCCCAGTTCTAAATGACAAGAAGGAACCACTCTGGTAAAGGTCGGGGAGCAGAGGGGAAGAATGTGTGCAAATGTCCTGAGGTGGGAATGAGCGGTGGGTTCCAGGGACTGAAAGAAAGCCCGTGTGGGTTGTGTTGGGGCAGGGAGAGTGGATGGAAGGTGGGTATGGGCTGAAGGTGGAGAGGCTTGCAGGCCATGGCAGTGAATTGATTACATTCAAGTTGTGAAACCATTCTCACCCTCCTTTTCTGAATTGCTCCTCCTCCTTTAACATAAACTCATTGCTGCCTAAACTTCCTATCTTTTGAGTTGCTCTCAGTTTGATCCCATATAAACCCATTGTAGTCAAGTGGATTCCAACACATAGTGACCCTGTAGGACAGAGTAGAACTGCCTTCTTAGGGTTTCCAAGGCTGTAATCTTTATGGAAGCAGACTGCCACATCTTCTTCCCCCAGAGCAGCTGGGGGGTTCAAACCGCCGACCTTTCAGTTAGCAGCTGAGTGCTTAACCACTGTGTCACCAGGGCTCCTTTGATCTCATATAGATCTTAAAAGAGCACAGTGCTCAAGGAGGACATTCTTTACTAGTTAAGCTCAATTATTGTTTGGTTTAAAGAAGACTTCAGGGGATGTTTTTGGTTTAAGGTTTAAAGATTTTATTCAGGCTACAATGGGAAGCCATTGGCAGGCCCCCAACAGAGGGAACTTTGCTTGCTTTGCTTTCTTCTCACTGAGACCCCAGTGCTTGGCAGGGCTGTACAGAGCTCGACGGAGGGGCTCTATGCGCTGGCAACTTAGAGCCCTGACATTCCCACTTGGCCCTCAGAGAACCAAGTCCTGCCTTATCTGGGAGGCCTGCCTATCCATACTGGCCCTTAGTTACTGCTTTCTCATCTTTTAAAATAAAACTTATTTTTTTGTTAAAAAATAACCTGCTCATTATAGAAGAATTGAAAAACTAATTACCCATAATCTGACCACCCACAGAAAACCACAGTTAACATTTTGGTGTATTTCCTTCCAATCTCTTTTTCACATACATTTTTTAAAAATTGAGATCATGTGTACATTGTTTGATAACCTTTGTCATTTAATTTGTTGTTAGCATTTACCCTTATCCACACATTTTCCAGAATAAGATTTTTGACACTCTAACCCGTGGTTCAGTTCCCGGCCAGTGCTCCTCATGGGCAGCCACCACACGTGTGTCTGTGGAGGCTTGTATTTTGCTAGGATGCAGAATAGGTTTCAGCGGAGCTGCCAGACTGAGAAGGATTAGGAAGAAAGGCCTGGCACTCTACTTCTGAAAATCAACCAGTGAAATCCCTATGAATCACAGCAATCTGATCCAGTCTTGATTGTGGGGATGGCTCAGGACTGGACAGCAATTTGTTCTGTTGTGCATTGGGTGGCCATGAGTCGGGGCTGACTCTAGGTGCTTAACAGCACCAAAGTATCTAATATCTAAAATATCTGCTTTTACTCTTTGGTGTTCACTCTTTTGCTGTTAGAAACAGTACTGTTGATGAATGTTTTTGTAATTCAATAAACATTTATTAAGTACTTTATACACGTCAGGCCCTGTGCTAGGTTTAGAGGCTACAAAAGGAGGTTAGGGCCTCGTGACTGAATCTCAAGGAATTCAGTCTTGTTGGGGAGCCTGGTGCAAAGCCCACTCAGCACTGAGGAGGCCCTCAGCCTAGGCTGCCTGGCTGCCTTTCTTGGGGTTTACTACTGATCCTGACCTGTTCTCCTCAGCCAGATGCGAACTTCTTGTGGGCAGGGCCTCTGTCCAGTCCATGCATTTCCCAAACTCAGCTAGCAGCAGAGCTGCCCTAGGTTCACTCATGAACCTTTATAGAGCACCTACTGTGTGCCAGAGAGCATGCAGTGCCATGGACTGTTAACAGGTCAAACTGACCACAGGGCAGGTCAAGAGGGACAAGCGTCAAGTGGAACTGGGGGCTCGATCCCCGGTAGTCTTAGTAGCCAACATTTGTACAAGGCTTCACAGTTTCTAGAACAGAATAATAATGATAGCGTTTGTTGAGCTTTTAGTATTGAGTTCTGTGTCAGGTGCTTACCTGCTCAGGTCAGCCTACTCAAGACCTTGTGCTCCTGACCACCATACTCTGCTGCCTCATATATCCTCTCTCACAACAGCAGCCTGAGGGGGGTTCATATATCCTCTCTCTAGTCTCAGAACAACACTGCGAGGCTGCCTCATATATCTTCTTTCTAATCTCACATCAAGGAGCCCTGCTGGCACAGTGTTTAAGCACTCGGCTGCTAACCAAAAGGTTAGCGGTTCAAACCCATCAGCTGCTCCATGGGAGAAAGATGTGGCAGTCTGCTTCTGTAGAGATTACAGCCTTGGAAACCCTATGGAGTAGTTCTGCTCTGTCCTGTAGGGTCACTGTGAGTTGGAATCCACTCAGTGGCAGTGGGTTTGGATTTTTGGGAATCTCACATCAACACTGCCAGGGGCCCTTTTCAGTATGTTATCCTACTTCTGGCCTTCATTGTTTCTGATGAGAAGTCAGCAGCAGTTAATCTTACTGAGGTTCCCTTTAAGTGATGAGTCGTTTTTTCTCGCACTGCTTTAGGATTATTTATCACTGACTTCCAGCATCTTTACTCTGATGTGTCTGGGTATGGATTACTTTGCATTTATTCTGCTTGGAGTTCATTGAGATTCTTAGATATGTAGATTAATAATTTTCATCAAGTTTGGCAAGTTTCTGGTCATTATTTCTTCAAGTATTTTTTTCTGCCCCATTTTCTCTTGCATTGTCTTCTTGTACTCTCATTACATGCATGTTTGTGTGCTTAATTGTGTCCCACATTTTGGGGAGGCCCTGTTTATTTTTCTCCATTGTTTTTTCTTTTTATTCTTCAAATCATATAATCTCTATTACTCTATTTTGAAGTTCATAGATTCTTTCTTCTGCCAACTTAGATCTGCTGTTGAGCCCTTCTAGTGAAGTTTTATATTTCAGTTATTGTACTTTTTAACTGCAGAATTTTGTTGTTTTTGGTGATTGCTGTAATTTCTATCTTTGTTGATATTCTCTCTTTGAAGAGACATTGTCACCACATCGTTTTTTGTTCTTTAGCCATAGTCTCCTTTAGTTCTTTGAACGTAGTGATAGTGGCTGCTTTGAAGTCTTTGCTAAGTCCAACATCTTGGCCCCTTCAAAAGCAGTTTTCCATTGCCTCCTTTTTTCCTGTATATTTGTCACACTTTCCTTTTCTTTGCATGTCTTATAATTTTGTGTTGAAAACTAGATGCTTAGATAATATATTATAGCAACTCTGAATATTGATCCCTCCTCCCCAGGGAGTTGATGATGTTTTTGTTTGCTTGGTTGGTTGTTTATTTGATTAGTGACTTGGCTGAACTAACTCCATGAAGTCTATTTCCCCTGTATTGTACAGCCTGTTATTCCCAGCTCAGATTTCTTTCTTGTTCTTATCATTTAGCCTGGCTACCTGTGGATTGCCCTTGGGTTAGCATAGGCCACTTATTGGTCAAAAGTTGCGCTTAAGCCACTTGGCCAGTTGGATTTGTGTGGTTTGCTATCGGATGTGTGTGTGGCTTGGAAGCTGCTGTTATAGTTTGTGGAGTTTAAGTTTTTGCCCACCATTCAGCTAGGGACTAAACCAAAACCTGTTGCTGTTAAGTTGGTTCTGACTCACAGTGACCCTATAGGACAGAGTAAAACTGTCCCATAGGGTTTCTAAGGCTATAATCTTTACAGAAGCAGACTGCCACATTTTTTCCTGTGGAGTGGCTGGTGGGTTCAAACTGCTAACCTTTCGGTTAGCAGCGGAGCTCTTAACCACTGTGACACCAGGGGTCCTTAGCTAGGGACTCAGAAAACCAAACCCAGTGCCATCTAGTTGATTGCAACTTACAGCAACCCTATAGGACAGTGTGGAATTGCCCCACAGTGTTTCCAAGGCTATAAATCTTTATAGGAGCATACTACCACATCTTTCTCCCACAGGGCAGGCTGGTGGGTTCGAGCTGCTGACCTTTTGGTTAGCAGCCGAGCACTTAACTGCTGTGCCACCATGGCTCCTCAGCTAGGGACTAGTAGCTTAGATTTTTCCTCTGTGATCACTCCTTGGTGCATCCTTGGACGTGCGCACAATCTTCCAGACTTCCAGGGGTGTGTGTGATTTTATTTTTAAGTCTGGCCTTCTAGGAGTTGCTCGTAGGTCACAGGAGTTTATTGTTTAGTCAGTGTTTGGTTAGAGGTTGTGCATAAGACCCTGGTGCCAGTGGGGCTTGTGCCTTCTGTTGATTGCTCTGTGTGTAGCATGGGGGAGGTTTTCAAGTCTTCCCACATCCTGCTCTGACTGCTTCTCATTGGGTGCAGTCCACCACTGCACAGGCTTCCTGACCCTCAGGGGTGACTGATCCCAGGAGGACTCTTCTTGGCCGACTCTCCCTGGTTCTCTGTTAAGCTTCTGACTCCTCCGCCATTTAGCTTTTTGCTTCTAGTGTTAAGCGCTCGGCTGCTAACTGAAAGGTTGGCGATTGGAAACCATCCAATGGCTCCACAGGAGAAAGACCTGGCAATCTGCTTCTGTAAAGGTTGTTGTCGTTGTTGAGTGCCGCTGAGTCAGTTTTTGACTCATAGCAACTCAGGGATTTTTTCCGTAAAGATTACTGCCTAGAAACCCCTAGGGGGCAGTTCTACTCTGTCACGTAGGGTTGCTATGAGTTGGAATCAACTCAACGGCATACAACAACATGATGGAACTATGAAGGCCCTCTTAATTGCTCTCCACCAAGGTCACCATTGTTTTGACAATGTGCTTAGGCATGGAGTTCTCCAGATTGTGTTACAAATAAAGTCAGTCCCCTCCAGCAGCACTGTGACCTCTTCATCCTTCCTGTCTGCCTCTCCCCAGGCAGAACCTGCCCAAGAATTGACAACAGGAACAGTGGTCTTATTTCTCCTGCTGTTCAAGCAGGCGCTGGAGGGAGGTTGGGTGGCCCTTAGTCTTCTTTGCTGGTTCCCCCTCCCCATGTGGAACCTCTGCCCTACCAGCCAGCGGAGTAGGGGTATTCAGTACCCTGAATTCTTGGCCTGAGAGCTTCACTCTATGAGTGGGGCTGAATGGAGGAAGGGAGCCTGGTCCTCTGGGGTGCACCTGCTCTAAATAGAGCTACTGTGATGTGGGTCTGGGGGAGACAAGAGATGGCAGTGGCTTGTCTCCCTCCCCAGGGTGAAGCTGTAGCCCTAGACTGGTCGGGGAGAGGGAGCCCTCAACTTCTTGACCACACCCACCTGGAGTAGAGTTCTCTGAAGTATTTTCTGTGAGACAAGCTGAGGGAGGGGAGAGAACAGGTCATGGCTCAAATGCCACAGACTTTAGATTTTCTTGAATGAATCCTTCTCCATTTGCTGTATGCCCTCAGGTCAATATCCGGGAACTTCAAATGATTGCGTTTTTCTAAGTTGCTCTAGTTAAGTGGCTGTTTGTTGAGGAGAAAGTCCGCCACACTCCTCACTCCACCATCCAGGAGGATAGCCTCCTACATTAAGTCATTTGTTCTCCACTTTTATCGTACACTAGATTCTCACATATCCTAGATCTCTTTCTGGACACGCTACTCATATGTTTATTTTCCCAGTGTTTTAATTTGGTTTAGTTTTAGTTTTTTTTTTTTTAAAGCTTTAAAAAATCTGAAACCACACAACAGTCCAAGGACCCACCCCTTTAGTCAATAGCACGAAACAGACCATATACAGTGTTCAAAAAAAAGAAAACCCCATGCAATATGTCCTCCTTTGATAGATGGCAGATGAGGAAGCTGAGACTCAGGGAGGTAAGTGACTAGCATCACACAGCTGGTGCAGCCAAGATGCTACACAGGTCTTCTCTGATTCTCACCCAGCTGCTAGCCAGCCAGCCAGTGCCCTGTGGACTCCTGACCAAGGACGGGTTAGTTTAAGCTTGTACAGGAATACGTGGCAGCCTCAGAGAGGATGTGAAGAAGATAGACTGAAGGAATTGGCCATCCATGGGATTTTCTTTTTTTTGAACACTGTATGTGGTCTGTTACATGCTGTTGGCTGAGGGGGTGGGTCCTTGGACTGTTGTGTGGTTTCTGATATTTACTGCACTTGACTTCTTACCTCCCTGTGGCTGGAGGAGGTAGACTGGCAAGTCTGGAGGAGGACTGCCTGGGGTTCACGTGGGTTGTGGGTGAGCACACCTATTAGGATGTTGTTGTGTGCCGTCGAATCGATTCCGACTCATAGTGACCCCATGTGACAGAGCAGAACTGTGCCATCGGGTTTCCTAGGCTGTAATTTTTACCAGACCACTCAAAACATCTTCAAGATTTCATTTAGAGCAGGTACTAATTACAAATGCTTACAAAGAAAATTGTTGCTACTTTATTGTTCATTTTTCAGTAGATTGGCATTCTTTTCATTGGCAGGTACATCCTTTGTGATGCCAATGGGATAGTATATTTACTTGGCTCGTCTGGTCTTAATATGTATATCTGATTTGCTGCCTTCCCTTCCTGAATGTTGCACATCATTTTACTATACTTTGTTAAATGGAAGCTCTTCTCTCTGCAATTGTCACGTATTATTCGTACCTTATAGTGCCAGCAGTTTAACGACATCAAAAATATAAGTCAGTGGGTGGTTTTTCCAAAGATTCTGTTTATCTGGAGTGCACCACTGTCCCTTTGCCCCCAAATCAAGTCACGCTGCACGTTTAGCCTGAACTGTCCATGTTTATGAGGAGAGCGATTTAAGGACGCACCAAATCATTACAGTTGTACCTTATCCATTTTATAGTTCTGCCCTACGTCTCTGATGAAGTTGCACACTGCCAGTGGAGTTGTTGCATAATGTTAACCTTTAAAATGATACATGTGTTTTTCAGAATGCAGTAAAGTCTCATGATGTTGCATGAATTCAGCTATCCCAGAGACAAGTTGGATCCCCTGAAACATAATTACTGCCACCCCCGTTGAGATAGAGCATTATTGTTCATAACGGGTATTCAGTCCTCACTTCTAGTAGCAACGTTATAAATCAACTATACATTATTCTGAAGGGATTTTTTTTTTTGTAATGTCTGCTTTGTCTCTTTTTAGGATTTACACTTGAGGAAATGAGTTAACACAGAAACATTCTTCTCTTGGGAAAGTCCCTTTGTTCTGTGGCACCCTGTGCTAACATTAGACTGGACAGGTTTTGTTTTACTCCCTGGGCCCAGGGCAGAGTCCCTGGAGTAAGAAGGCAGAAACCTTTATAAACCCAAATGTCCAGCTCTCCTAATAACCCATGTATTGATGAGCCTAAGACAGTCACAAGTTCGTTGTGCTTTGATGTGAAGATGAGTTAAGACTTGGAGTGTTTAAACATGGTGAAAACGAAATGCTTTTAACCAGGAACTGTTTTTCCCTCAAAGCGCACAGTCCATCTGTGGGAACAGTGTTGCCGGGTTGACAGACCAACAGCAGGCCTCCCAGGCGGGGTTTTCAGTTTGTTTTCCCCACTCATGCCTTTCAGTTCTTCGGATGAGACCGAATCAACCGGCCACGGCCTGTGTGCCCCGTCGCAAGTGTCCTCTGAGTCGGGTGTATTGGGTTTCTGCCTCGGCAACTGTTGACTGGCTGTTTGCGTTTTTGTAAGTCTGACTGTTGAAACCAAGCAGATGCCTTAATGTGACGATGTTTGCTCTCTTCTTCCAGGGAGATGACAGTCTTTCTGCAGTTACCTTTGACTCTGACTTTGAGACAGTGAGTATGATTAGGAGTTAATGGCTTAGTCCAGCTGGTTATTTTGCCCTTTTTGATGTTACTTAGACGTGTGAAACAGGCCGTTCTCCATAATACTGTGTTTAGAGCTGAAGTACAAATTCAGAACACTAGTTGGTATTTGAAAAGATTCAAGCCTTTGTTGTTGTTGTTAGGTACCACCAAGTTGGGTTTAAATAACTGTGATTATAATTTTAAAACTTTCACCTAGGAGTCATTCTGAGCAGAGTGCATTTGAGAGCGATGACAAGTTCCTTACTGCCTCTGTCTGGGTCCCCCACCCTGGGCCCACCCTGTGCTGACACACAGGGAAGGGAGAAGAGCATAGGAGGCGTAGTCAGAGCAGCTGCTGTGGGAAGGGGGAAGGTCCTCTGGCAGCTGCTGCTGAAGCTGAGCCATGTGGTAACTGGGCAGCCTGGACTCAAGCGTGGGAGCCAGCCTGGAAAGCACAAGTAGTCAGACCCTGCGGCCACACTGTGACCCCAGCCCGGCCTTGCAGGGTGTGTTTGGAAAGCTCTCATGAGTAGAAAGTGAAGCGTGCTGATGGCACTTGTAGGGAAAGAAGAGCCGAGAGAAGCACGTCTTAAAGCCGATGCAATCCTAGCAAACCACAGCAAGTTCAGTTGGAATAAAGCTGCCCCAGGAGTTCTCAGTCTCCCTTAGCTCCACTTGTAGACTGAAAGAGACGCAGCAGGTTCATTGTCCAGGGTGAGGGAAGGACCTCTGGAAGGCTGAGAATTATCCCTCAGCTCTGCTTAAAACATGGGCCTGAGATACTCCAGGAGGGGTAGGGACCACACTGACCCCAGATAGGATCCAGCTGACACGGTGCGTGGAGCACGGTGTTTCTCCTAGCAAGGCAGGGAGGGGCTGACTGATGCCGGGACTTCTCTGTCCTCTGTGAGGCAGATGAGGACGTGAGGCTTGGGAAGGGTCTCTCATTTCCAGGCCACGTAACTACTCAGCAGTAGGACCAGACCTGTGCCAGCCCTGCTCTTGGCATCATGCGTGTGACAGAAGTCAGGATTCCAGGCAGGGCAATTCCTCTGTCGGCTTTTCTTCTGTAATGAAATTTACATTGAACGGATTCTCTGGGTCTCATCTTGCTAAATCTGCCCCAGTAAGCCAAGTTACTCACCCTGCTCCAGAGCTGGCTGGGGAGGACAGTTTGGGTGGCAGAAATGGACCCTTTGCATGGTATCCTCTGTCTGATTTCACAACTGGCCACGCCCCTCATTCTGATGAGAACTAGGGACAGGGGAGCGCCATGGAGCCCTGGTTCAGCAAGCCCATAGCCTGATCCCATTTCTCGGGTGCTCGTCTCCCTGTGCCCTGTGTTTCTTCCTCTTCTCACGGCTCAGCTGAGTTAACGTCCCCTCGTATTGCTCTAGCGCTCCCTCTGGCCCCTCCTGAACACTTGACACATCTCACCGCCCAGACCCTCCTGGGAGCTCAAGGAGGCTCCACACGTCTCACATTGTTTCTTCTTTCTTTCAGAAAGCAAAAAGGAAAAGTGTCCACAAACCTCCACCCACATCACCAAGTAAGTACGACCCAGGCCTCCCTGCCCCTCTGATTTCTGTGTTTTAATTCTGAAAATGTTTTTTTCAAAGCTGCCCTTCCCTGGTACCCTGGGAGAAAGATCAAAACTATTTCTTCTTTGTATAGTTAGGATAATTGAGACAAAACATCTCAACCAATTGGCTCCAATTTTTTGTTGGAATCTTGGGAGAGTGAGCTCTCATGGAACTTTCCAGTTGGATGAAGTTCAGCAAGGGGCAGGAGGGTGAAGACCCCTGATGGTATCCTTCCGTTCTTCCATTGAGCTGTCCAATAAGATGTATTGCTTCTTTCTTTCCCAAAGTGCTTAACTCTGCTTTTTCCCAGAGAGTGTAACTCTTCTGAATGCTGTCAAAGTTAAAGAAAAGACTTTTTTTTTTCTGTTTTAATAGTTAATTTTTTGTTGTTATTGAGAATATACACAGCAGAACATAACGCTAGTTCATCAATTTCTACACATATGATTCCGTGACATTGATTATATTCTTCAAGTTGAGCTACCTTTCTCATCCTCCTTTTCCAAATTGTTCCTCCCCTGTTAGCATGAACTCACTGCCCCCTAAGTTTTGTATGTGACCTGTTAAAGGACTTTTTAATCTCAGCAATCATCCCTGAGGGTCATAGCTGCTCATCAGGGGGCCGCATGAGAGCAGTGTTGTCTTTCCAAGACCAGATGGAAATTTCACTTGTGTTTTTTCCTTTTGGACTGCCACTGGGCATATTTTGCTAGCAGAATTCTTCTGGTCATCATCCTCAGAAGGAGAGTGACAGCTTCGTCCATGGAAATGCCTTGTCTTAGGCTGGGTTCTCTAGAGAAGCAAAACCAGTAAAGCGTATGAATATATGTATATATATAGAGAGATTTATATCAAGGAAACAGCTCATGTGATTGTAGAGGCTAGAACATCCCAAGTCCGTGGATCAGGGTAGAGGTCTCTCCCAAGTCACACAGCCGCAGAAGCTGCGAAGCCCAAGATCGGCAGGTTGGAGAGCAAGGCTTCCGTTCACAGGCTGTGAAGGTTGGCGAATTCTGAGATCAGCAGGCAAGACCACAAGGTTTCTCCTGATTCACATAGCTGCAGGGGCTGGTGAGCCCAAGATTGGCAGGCCGGAGAGCAGAGCTCCGCTCACAGGCTGTGAAGATCGACGAATCCCAAGTTCAGCAGATAAGCTGACAGCTGAAGTCCCAAGAACCAGAGATGAGACGACAGGAGGCAGCCACAGGATCCAGAGTGAGCAAAAAGCCAGAATGTCTGCTTATATTCAGATGCAGGCCACATCCCTAAGGAGACTCCCTTTAGTCTGATTGGCTACTCACAGTATATTCAATCTTGGGAGTGATCACGTTAAAACACTGAGAATCATGGCCCAGCCAAGTTGACACACAATCTTAACCATCGCATGCCTTCTTGGCAGGGTTCAAGGGGCTGACTCCTTGTTGGGGGCCTTGCAGAGCTGGGGCTGAGTCTGGTGGCGCCAAGGCCTGGAGTCATGACCTTGTCCTTCTAATGTTGCTCTAGTGCCCTGTTGTCCATATGTGAATCTTGTGCTTTTGATTTTTTTTGTTTTTTTTTTGACACACTTTGAATACTAGATTGACTTCCTTCTACTACCCAAAAACCTGTGGCCTTCCTTGACTTCATCGTCTGTATGTGTATATGTAGTAGTCCCTGCGTGGTGCAGACAGTTAAGTCCTGGACTGCTAACTGAAAGGTTGATGGTTCAGACCCACCCAGAGGCACCTCAGAAAATAGGCCTGACGATCTGCTTCTGAAATGTCATAGCCTTGAAAACCCTATGGAGCAGTTCTTCTGTGTACCACATAGAATTGACATGAGTCAGAATTGACTTGACGGCAAGTAACAACTATATGTGTATATACTTTTGTATATGTTTTATAAATATTGTGCCATACATATCATAAATGTATGTATACACACAAGGAATACAAATTAATTTTCATATTTAATTTGGATGCATATTTAGAAAGGTACATGCCTGCAAAGAAAAGGAAGCATGTTATCTATTCCAAACCAGTACAAACATTAGAAAAAAATCATCTAGAAATTTGGATTTTTGATGTTCTTCCCCTCCTTCTGTGGAGAAAATTGAGGGTTGATGTTATAAAGTCAAAAAACAGGTAAAAGTGTGGATGTTTGTGTTTTGAGCCTTCTCATTTTGGAGCTCTTTCGTTTAAGTTCTTTTTGGCTAGAATGTCTCTAAGGTAAATATTAGACCATCTTCCATTATTCTTACTGAAAGTCAATGATTTCAGTGTTGAAAATATTAATCATCTTATTCTTTTTACCTCGGTTTCTGTAAGTGTCAGGGTTGTTTTTCACATAATTTAGAAAGGACAAAACTCCAAAAGCACTAAACATGTAGGGGGTCATGCTTTCTGTCCATAGTGCTCTCTCCCTGGCCCTTCCTTCCCGCCATCTCTTGGTCCTCCAGTCCCAGGTGTTTCCCCCTTTGGTGGTGCCCTCAGACCCTGGCGCCCTTGTCTCTCAGATCTCAGCTACTAGTTCCTTGGGTACGCACCCCAACGCCTATCCAGGCCCAGCTCCCGCCCTCTGCTCCTGTGACAGCCTCAGAACATCTACTCAGGGGGCTTCTGTCTGCTCGATCAGTGCCGTGAGAACAGGACCACGGGCGTCCTGTGTGTTGCTCTTCAATGCCCTGTATCCGAAAGTACCATGTTAACAGTTCAGGCTCAGGAGTGCTCAGGATACCGTTCTTTGATCAGGATAGCCTCTTCTCAACTGTGATTGCAGGCATGCCACTCCCTGGCCCTAGGCCTCTTCCCAAAGGCACTCAGCTTTCTGGAAGCCCACAGTGCCATCTCCTGCTGCCAGGTCTCTCCTGCCACCACTTCTCACTGTCTTCAGGGTTAAAGCTTGCTCCCTCTCTCATTCATCTCCTTCCCAGAGCCTTTCAGCACAGGGATCCTGGGTTCAGAGGACACGCTCTTAGCTCCTGGCTGTTCTTGCTGGTGGTAGGATCCTCCTCTCTGCTCTGGAGTTGGCTCTCTTTTAAGGCAAAACTGACCAATCTCCTTGGTGGGCCACAATTACCTTATCACACAGTCCACCCAGTCACCTGGGTGGGAGCTTACAAGACCATGGCTAGGAAGGGCACACACAAAAGTAATTAATCACACTGCAGATGTTAAGTATAAAGAGTATAAAACTGAACGTTCACTGATTGCGATTATGTAAAAATACATATGTGCCTGAAAAAAATTGGATGGGAAATTACAGTAAATATTGTAATATTGGTGGAGTTATGGGTTTATATTTTTATTTTAAATTTACCGTTGCTTTTCTTCACAATAAAAATTAAAAGAGAAATGCAAGTACGTGTATGTACGTATGTGTATATACACATGTATGTATGTATCGTAACTGTGGTTTTTTTTGGTCAGAGTATTTTTATCTAGAGTATTATATCCTTGTGGATATTTTACCATTTCTGTCTTTCTAAAGCACATACATTGGGGGGGTGTTGATATTTTGTAACTCAGAGACCATGTGTTGGTTTTCAGAGTCACCTTACTACTCTAAGCCTAGAAACGTGGCATCCTGGAGGTCTCTCAGGACAGCGGGGAGCATGCCTCTGAGCAGTAGGATGTCCCTGACCCCGCAGAAGCTGTGGCTCAGTACTTCAAAACAAGGTATGTGGTTGTGCTGATGTACACCCTTCCTGCTTAGTAGAAGAATCTTAGGAATTGTGGATGGTGATTTGAGATAGAATTTTTGATAGAATCTCTTGAATTACATTGTTTTTCATCTTCTAGTCTTTAGTATTTGTGGTTTCCTATGGTTTCTGTGTGTATGTCACTGCCACCTCTGCTGTCTCGGATGGTTGGAGCCTTGCTGGTGTGGGTGCTGAGCCTCTGCTGTCTCGGATGGTTGGAGTCCTGCTGGTGTGGGTGCTGAGTCTCTGCTGTCTCAGATGGTTTCAGCCCTGCTGGTGTGGGTGCTGAGCCTCTGCTGTCTCAGATGGTTTGAGCCCTGCTGGTGTGGGTGCTGAGCCTCTGCTGTCTCAGATGGTTTGAGCCCTGCTGGTGTGGGTGCTGAGCTGACCCCTCCTGGCTTACAAGAGCCGACTTAAATTTTTAGGAATTTTGTGAGCTGGTTGATGTCACACTGACAGCTTGAAATTGGATATGGTGGGAATATTTACACTATGGAAATCAGCAAATGCTACAAATCAGACCTGTTTTCTTGGAGAGCTGGTGGTTAAGTATTTGTTGGCACCTCACTAACAGCCAATCCCTGCTGGCTGACTTAAGCTTTCTTCAACCCAGGAAGGTTGATCACTAGAGGCAAAATCTTCCATTGTATTTGCTTGTACCTGTCATATTAAATCCATGCACATTCAAACCAGGAAGTTTGACCCAACCCCTGAAACCAGACCTGACCTGGGAGCAGGCATGGACCAGCCCCCCCAGCTGCACCTCCGACTATCTGACCGAAGCTCTGAGAATGCGGAGGTCCAACTTCAGGCGCTCTGCCAGCAACGGTGAGCATGTGATGGGACAAGGTCCTGACATGAAAAGTAGCGAGGAAAACTTGTGGATTGGAGGGCGTCCTTTGACAAAGGCTTCTTTTGCTTCCCGTCCTCACTCCAGCAGTAGGAGATTATAGAACGGCCTAGGCGTGACTCCTGAAAAACCCCTCCTGCCCTCAAGAAGTAGCTTTCATAAAGTGGGCAGCAGAGTCTTCCCACAATTTGATTTTGCCTACCTCCCACACCTAGGGTCTTCTTTAAGTTTATTGTATGAACATTGTTAAAAATGAGAATAAAACTTGGAAATAATAATATAAAGCCTGAATCCCACTGGAAAGAATCAGTCAGTTTTCCTTGTCCGTCTTCCTCTCTCGTCTTTATTCTTTAACTGTCTTTCCTTATAGACCTTCCTAGGAAGAACAGCTCAACTTCCAGACCAGAGCATGCTGAAAACCTTTTCATTGTACCCCAGAGTAGAGCTGTGCTCCATAGGGTTTTCAGTGGCTATGACCTTTCAGAAGCAGATTGCCAGGACTTTCTTCCAAGGTACCTCTGGGTGAACTCGAACCACCAACCTTTTGGTTAGCATCCAAGCACAATTACCTTACTGCTTTTAGTGGCTAGGAGTTATATTGTAGGCTTACATATTTTAGAGTCCTAATGTTTTAGATATCATATTAAAACAAAAGTAAAATCTTGTTGTTTTTATGTTGGAATATGTGTTGTGATAGGCTTTGCATTTTGTGTTTGCTGTTTAAAATACAACATATCACTTTTCCTTCCATGACTCCCTTCTTTAATCCTGTTACTTACATTAAACTCTGTTTACTGTTTTTTTGCTTCATCTTGCTGTATCACAATGATTTTTTATTTCCTTGCTTCTTGGGAAAGGAGCCCTGGTGGCACAGTGGTTAAGCACTTAGCTGCTAACCGAAAGGTCAGCAGTTTGAACTCACCAGCCACTCCACAGGAGAAAGAGGTGGCAGTCTGCTTCCATAAAGACTTCAGCCTTGGAAAGCCTATGGGACAGTTCTGCTCTGTCCTGTAGGGTCGCTATGAGTCAGAATTGAGTCAACAGCAACAATAGGTTTGCTTCTTGGGAAAGTATCTTGATTAAACTAAAAATGTTGAACTATTTTTGCCCTCCTTTTTTATTCTCCCCCCTTTTTTTTAAAGGATAATTTTATTAGCTTCCAGGCCTTCCTTAAGGTAAAGCCAAAAACCCTTTCTCCCCTCAGATAATCTTTAAAGAGGTTTGTGTCTCTTCCTCTAGGTCATGTCCCTGGGACCCCCGCCTACAGAGAGAAAGAAGACATGTATGATGAGATTATCGAGTTGAAGAAGGTAGTGATTCTATCTGTTCTTTACTGGCTTGAAACAGTGGGGTAGAAGTCAATGCCAAGAAGCGTCCGTGTAGAACAAATGAAAGCTTTAGGGCCACACCTTAGTCCGAGTCCTGCCCGGTGCCTGGGAGCTAAGTGACTCCAGTTACTCAGAGGCCATGCCCCAGCTCCACGGAAGGCTGTAGTGGACCTCAGATCCCATCTGGGCTCCACTTTCTCCTGCAGGATGGAGGAGACATTGAAGAGGGCACTGAAGGACTTGGGAGGGGCTCGATGGACCTTGTAGTTCTCTTTCAGCCTGAGATTTGGTGTTAGGATAGGGTCATTTGGTGGTGTTATTATCAGTAACCTTCCATTTGGGTAATTCTTGCGTGGGGATGAGATGTTTCACATGCCCTATCTCAACTGGTCTTTCTAGAAACTCTGTGAGATAGGGCCAGGTGTTACACCTGTTTTCTGGTGATGAGCTTGAGACTCAGAGGTTAGTGATCTGCCCAGGGTTGATCAGTAGCAGAACCAGGATTTACATCAGTGTCATCTGACTCCTAAGACCAAGGCTCTTTTTATTACCCTGTGCTGTCTCCCACTTACTCAAGTGTAATTGCATTGAAGTATTTCATCACCATCACCACTGTCACACTTATTTTTTAACATCTCTAAATACTTTTATGTCCCTAGGAGAAGTTCTCTGGGTTCATTCCCTTTCATGATTTTAGTCTGTTTGTAGACTGCTATCCCTACTAGCCCAGCACATCAGGAGTCCTGGGGTCAGGGTGTAAGCAGGGTGCTGGCAGCCAGCATGTCCAAAGCACGTTGAGGAGTCCGGAAACCACCTTGTGTGAGGAGCACGGGAAGAAGCTAGGTTGCTTGGCCCAAAGAGAGCTGATGGAGAACATGGCCATTGTGTGAAAGACAGAGCCCTTCTCTGCTGCTCCAGAGGAACTGTCTCAGATTTTAGCGTAGGATGAAAAGAACAGTCTAACCACTAGAGCTGTCCAACAGTGAAAGTGGCTGCCTGGTGACAAGACAAGCTCCCCGTCCTTAAGGTAAGTAGAGGTTGGATGACTACGCATCAGTGATATCATAGAAAGAATTCTTGTTTTGGTTGGAGAGCGTACTTAGTGAACTCCAAGAGTCCCTGAGACTGAGCAGTTGCCATAGCAGCTGTCTCAGAAGGAATCTTCTCGGGGCTGGAAATGGATCTTTGGCTTTACTCAAATTTGGCATCGTGGATTTCTGGATAAAATGAGCCCAGTCTTCCAAATTCAGAGGGAAGAGAACTTGATGTTCAGTGCTCTGTCGATCAGGGGTCTTGAGCATCAGAGTTGTTTTCTGTGGCAAGTGATGCCTCAGTTTCCTACTGAAAAATGGGGATAATAATGGTACCTATTTCATAGGGTTGTTGTGAGGATTAAATAAAATAATCCATGGAAAGTGTTTTAGTTCAGTGCCTGCATATAGTAAAAGGTCAGTAAGTGCAGACCATTCTTTTCAAACTTATTTTGAAATAATTTAGAGTCCCAACCCATAGCCATCAAGTCAATTCCGACGCATAGCGACCCTATAGGACAGAATAGAACTGCCCCAAGGTTTCCAGGGAGCAGCTGGTGGATTCAAACTGCTGACCTTTAGCTTGGCTGCTAACCACTGCACCACCAGAGCCCCATAGAGTCCCAGAAAGTTGCAAAAATAGTAGTTTCTTCCGATGGTTTACATCTTTCATAGCTGTAGTATGACATCAAAACCAGGAAATTGACATTGGTACAAGGTGTGTATGTAGTTCAGTGCCATTTATCACATGCATAGATTCGTGTAATCACTACTACCAATATATAGAAATATTCCGTCACCACGATGATCTCACGTGCTACTTCTTTATAGTCACATGCACTCCCCTCCTCCCACACCATCGCTAACCCCTGACAACCACTAGTTTATTCTCCATCTCTACAATTTTGTCATTTTGAGAATGTTACATAAATGGAATCATACAGTATGTGACCTTTTGAGATTGGCTTTTTTCACTCAGCATGTGCCCTTGATATGCATCCAAGTTGTTGCATGCATCAGTCATTCTTTCCTCTCAGTACTGTTTTAGCTGTGTCCTGCTAATTTTGATATGTTGTATTTTCATTTCCACTCAGCTCGATATATTTTTATTTCCCCAAGACTTCCTCTTTGACCTGTGTATTATTTGTGTATTGTTTTTCCAAGTATTTGAAGATTTTCCTGTTACTCTTCTGTTGCTGACTTGTAGTTTGATTCCATTGTTGCCATTGAACACACTCTGAATGATTTTATTTCTTTTATATTTATTGAGGTTTGCTTTCTGGCCCAGGATATGGTCCATCTTGGTATATGTTCCGAGTGCACTTAAGAAAGTGTATTCGGTTGTTATTTGGGTGGAGTGTTCTGTAAGTGTCAATTAAATACTGTTGGTTGATGATGTTGAGTTCTTCTGTATTCTTGCTGATTTCCTGTCGAGTAGTTTTATCAATTGTTGAGAGAGGGCTATTGAAATTTCCAATTGTAATTGTGTCTGTTTCTCCTTTCAGTTTTATAGTTTTTGCTTCATGTATTTTATAACTGTGTTTTTTGGTGCCTACACATTTAGGATTGCTGTCTTCTTGGTGGATTGACCCTTTTATCATTATGTAATGTCCCTCTCTGTTCTGGTCATTTTCTGTGCTCTGAAGTCTACTTTATCTGCTTTCTTTTTATTAATGCTTGCTTAATGTATCTTTTTTCATTCTTTCATTTTCAGCCTATCTATATCATTCCCTTTGAAATGAGTTTCTTTTTGACAGTGTATTGTTGTATCTTTTATATTGTGCTTTCGATGCAGGTTTACAGAGCAAATTAGTTTCTCATTAAACAATTAATACACATATTGTTTTGTGACGTTAGTTGTCAAACCACATAACATGTCAACATTCCCCTCTTCTCAACCGTGGGTTCCGCATTACCAGCTTTCCTGTCCCCTCTTGCCTTCTCGTCCTTGCCCCTGGGCTGGTGTGCCCATTCAATCTTGATTTATTTTATGGGCCTGTCTAATCTTTGGCTGAAGGGTGAATCTCAGGAGTGACATCAGTACTGAGTTAAAAGAGTGTCCGGGGGCCATACTCTCGGGGTTTCTCCAGTCTCTGTCAGACCAGTAAGTCTGGTCTTTTCTTTTTTTCCTTTGTGGGTTAGAATTTTGTTCTACATTTTTCTCCAGCTCTGTCCAGGACCCTCTATTGTGATCCCTGCCAGAGCAGTTGGTGGTGGTAGCCAGGCACCATCTAACTGTACTGGACTCAGTCTGATGGAGGCTGTGGTAGTTGTGGTCCATTAGTCCCTTGGACTAATCTTTTACTTGTATCTTTGGTTTCCTTCATTCTCCCTTGCTACAGACGGGGTGGGACCAGTGGAGTATCTTAGATGACTGCTCACAAGCTTTTAAGATCCCAGATGCTACTCACCAAAGTAGGATGTAAAACATTTTCTTTATAAACTATGTTATGCCAACTGAGCTAGTTGTCCCCCAAGACCATGGTCCCCAGCCCTCAGCCCAGTAACTCGGTCCCTCAGGGAGTTTGAATGTGTCTATGGAGCTTCAATGACCTCGCCTTGGTCAAGTTGTGCTGACTTCCCCAGTATTGTGTACCGTCTTACCCTTCACCAACGTTACCACTTACCTATTGTCTATTTAGTGTTTTTCCCTCCTCTCGCTCGTAACCATCAAAGATTGTTTCTTTTTGTGTGTAAACCTTTTCATGAGTTTTTATAGTAGTGGTCTCATACAATATTTGTCCTTTTGTGATTGACTTATTTCACTCAGCATAATGCCATCCAGATTCATCCATGTTGTGAGATGTTTTGCAGAGTCATCGTTGTTCTTTATCGTTGCATTGTATTCCATTGTGTGTATGTACCATAGTTTGTTTAACCATTCATCTGTTGATGGGCACTTAGGTTGTTTCCATCTTTTTGCTATTGTAAACAATGCTGCAGTGAACATGAGTGTGCATGTGTCTATTCGAGTTATGGCTCTTATTTGTCTAAGATACATTCCTAGGAGTGGATCACTGGATCATATGCTATTTCTATTTCTAGCTTTTTAAGGAAGCGCTGTATCGTTTTCCAAAATGGTTTTACCATTTTGCCTTCCCACCAGCAGTGCATAAGAGTTCCAGTCTCCCCACAGCCTCTCCAACATTTGTTATTTTCTGTTTTTTTGATTCGTGCCAGTAATGTCGGGGTGAGATGGTATCTTATTGTGGTTTCGATTTGTATTTCTCTAATGGCTAGTGATCGCGAGCATTTCCTCATGTGTCTGTTAGCTGCCTGAATGTCTTCTTTGGTGATGTATCATTTTTTTTATCTACTTTGTCAATCTCTCTTTTAATTGATTTATTTAGGTCATTTACATTTAATGTAATTATTGATAATGTTAGAGTTTAAGTCTCCCATTTTATTATTTTGTTTGCTCTGTTTTTTTTGTTTCTGTTTTCCTTTTCTTGCCTTCCTGTGGTTTACTTGAACAGTTTTGAGAATTCCATTTTGATCTACAGTATTTTTTAGTGTATTTTTTTGTATTGCTTATTTAATGGTTGTTCTAGATATTATGTAATATATATGTAACTGACCACAGACCACAGGTGTCAACATTTTATCAGTTCAAGTGTAGAAACTTTACCTCCTTTTATGTCTCTTTACTCTCCTAAATTTATAGTACCAAAAAAAACAAAAACCCAACCCATTGCTATCAAGTCAGTTCCAACTCATAGCAACCCTATATTTATAGTACAGTTGTCTTAAATATTTTCTCTATATAAGGTCCCTAGGTGGTACAAACAGTTTGCACTCAACTGCTAGCCTAAGGGTTGGAGGTTCGAACCCACCAAGTGGTAGTGTGGAAGAAGAGGCCTGGCAATATGTTTCCATTAAGATTACAACCAAGAAAACCCTACTCTGTAACACATGGAGTTACCGTGAGTCAGAATAAACTTGATGGCAGCTAACAACAACAGCAATACATTGAGAACCGCATTAGACAATTTTATAATTTTTGCTTCTACTATCAAATGTAATTTAGAAAACTCAACAGGAAAAGGAAAATCTGTTAAATTTTCCCATATTTTTACTTTTCCATTGTTTTTTCTTCCTTACTAATGTTCCAAGATTCCTTCTTTTAACATTTCCTTTCTGTTTTGACAGCTTCCTTCAGCTATTGTCTTAGGGTAGGTCTCCAGGTGACAACTCTTCTTAGTTTTCCTTCATCTGAGAATGTCTTGGTTTCCTTTCATTTCTGAAGGATATTTTTGCTGGATATAGAATTCTGAGTTGACAGTTCTTCTCTTTCAGCACTTGAAACAAGTTGTATCACTTCCTTCTGGCCTCCATGGTTTCTGATAAGAAATCCACTGTCGTTTGAATTATTTTCTTCCTATAGGTAAGGCATGTTTCTCGCTGCTTTCAAGAT
Organism: Trichechus manatus latirostris; assembly: GCF_000243295.1. Classification (NCBI taxonomy): domain Eukaryota; kingdom Metazoa; phylum Chordata; class Mammalia; order Sirenia; family Trichechidae; genus Trichechus; species Trichechus manatus. Next base: position 2,621,031 of record NW_004444087.1, read on the forward strand.
TTGTTTCTTTGATTTAGTCTTAGAAATTTAACTATGGTGTGTCTTGGCGTGAATTTCTTTGGGTATATCCTATTTTGGTTTTGCTCACCTTCTTGAATCTGTGGGTTTATGTCTTTTGCCAAGTTTGGAAAATTTTCAGCCATTATGTCTTCAGATACTCTCTCAGCCTCACTAAGAGAGTATTATAACTCTTTTGTTATAATCCCCCAGGTCCCTGAGGCTCTGTTTTTATTTTTTAGTCTATTTCCTTTTGTTCAGATTGGGTAATTTCTGTTGTTCTATCACCTAGTTTACACTATTCTTTCCTCTGTCCCCTCCGTTCTGCTGTTGAGCCCATCATTGAGTTTTTTAATTTTGATTATTGTACTTTTCAGCTCGAAACTTTCCATTTTCTTCTTTATATCTTCTATTTTTTGCTGAGACTTTGTGTTTTTTAATTTAGCTTCAAGCGTGTCCATATTTGGTAATGAGCATTTTTATGATGGCTGCTTTAAATCCTTGTCACAGTATTCTGATGTCTGTGTCCTCTTGGTGTTGTCATCTGTTGATTGTCTTTTCTCATTCAAGTTGAAATTTTTCTGGTTCTTGGTATGATAAATTTTTTCTGTTGAAACTCGGACATTTAGGAAGTTACATAATGAGATTCTGCATCCCACTGAAGTCTTGTGCTTTAGCAGGCTTCCTCTGACTCCACTGCGGTGGATGAAGGGGGACACCACTTTGTTACTGCCAGGTGGGGGTGGAAGGCCAGGCTCCCCTCTCCACCTTCATTGACACCCACTTGAGGAGGGGCTCTTCGTCACTGCTGGGTGGGTACAGGTTCAGGCTCCTCACTAGGCCTCCACTGATGCCACCCCTGGGCGGGGCAGGGGTGCTTCATACTGCTTCTCACACCGTAAAGGGTGTGTGGCCTCATTACCACTGGGCGATGTAAGTCGTGACTCCCCAGCAGGCCTCCTCAAACACCCTCCAAGTGAGGATGGGGAGGGAAGCCTTGATACAGCCTGGTGAGGGTGGAGTCTGGGCTCCCCCATCAGCCTGTGCTGGTGGAGGTGGGGCCACAGTTTTCTCTGTGGTGTTTGGCTGGATAGAGCTGTTGTCTAAAAGTTTTCTGTTTTGCTAGGCTGCCCCTCTCCTGGTCCTCAGGAAGAGGCTGTTCTTGGGGCTTTTGTTGTCTGTGCCTGTTGGCTTTTCCAGGTTGTTGACTTCTTCAGCACCCAGACCAGGATACATGAGGCAAAAAGAAAACTGAGGGAACGCACCACCATGTCATTCCTCAGGCCCAGGGCTCCTGGCTGGTCCACCTTCTTCTCTCCACCTTTCAGAGCTGTCTTATGTTTGTTTTATATACAGTGTTTAGGGTTTTTAACTGTACCAGGCGGGAGAAATAGTGGAAAGTGAGTCACTCCATCTTTCCAGAAACAGAAATCCTGTTATTTATTAGATCTCTTATTTTTCCCAATGACTATGCATTAATTTATTCAATAAACACTTACTGAGTGCCAATTATGTACTACGCCCTCTAGTGGTACGCCCAATCTTGCCAGCTTTTGGAAGTGTGGTTGATGCTCCAAGCCTGCCCGAACTGGGATATGAGCTTAAGTTCTTTTTCTAGTGGTGCCAATTGGTTTTGCTCAGATATCCAGTCTCTCTTTTGAGCTCCGTAAGCCCCTTATAAGGAGAAGGCTCTTTGCAAGCTAACTGGCTGGTGTTCAGATGTAGGCTGATGCTGGCCAGTTTCTGTGGCATGAAGTGACCTGCATGGACATGAACAACCAGGCTTTGAGAGGACTGTCTTAACCTCATACTTGTTAGGTTTTTGGATTTCACAGACTAAGACAAAGCTTTTTCAAGTGAGGATGTTAAAAACAAAAATTAAAAATACCTTGTCACCATTTCATAAAGGACTACGTAAGTCCAAATAGCAGAAGGGATATAATTTCAAAATGCAGGAGAGTTGTTTTAATTGAATAAACTTAGTTTTATAAACAATTGGCTACACAGTCTTTTTTTTCCCCCTCAATTCACCATGACTGGAGAAAAGTTCACCCACAGATGAGGGTTTGAGGACCACTGCTCTGCCAACTGAGCTTTAGATGAGGATGAGAATTTTAAGTGGATATTAGCCTCTGATGAGTTCTGATGATATATGGTTGACAAAAATGGGCTTTCTTATGTGGGCAGTGGAGGAGAATATCTGACATTGGCACCAGCCAGAATCAATGGCTACGGTGTCGATTTCTTGGTACAATCTGTGAAGCAGGGTGTGTCGGGGGTGCCATTGGCATTTTGGGTGGGAGAGTTCTTAGCTGCATGGGACGATCCTGCACATTGCAGGGCATTTAGCATCCCGGCCCCACCCCCCAGTGTCAGTAGTGCCCTTCAGACACAGGACCACCAGACCTCCCCACCCCGCCACCCAGATTAGGAACCACGTAGCTTTTAAAATTGCTTCCCAGCCCCATGTTTCACCCGGCTGTTTATGTATGCATTGTGTGTGTGCGTGTGCGTGTGTGTGTGTGTGTGTGTCCTTTTTTTCTTCAGTCATTACACATGCAGAAAAGTGACGTGGATCTGATGAGAGCAAAGCTCCGGCGCTTAGAAGAGGAAAACAGCAGGAAGGATCGCCAGATAGAGCAGCTTTTGGAACCAACCAGAGTAAGTTTCAGTCCCACTCCCTCTGTGGTGGTGCCCTACAGTGGGCGCGGGAAACTTAGGAGGAATGGGGGAAAGGCTAAACCACATATCGTCTTATTTCTCAATCTGCTTGTCACAGGGTTCAGATTTCGTTCGGACTTTGGCAGAGAAAAGGCCTGATACTGGCTGGGTGAGTACAGTCTCCAGCAAGACCGATAACCTTTCTAAAAACCACCTTCAGTTGAGAGACATCTTTTCACTAAAGAACTTGCACAAGAAGAGTAACATACAGGGGAAGGGCTCAGAACTTTCTAAAACCATCCTGCATGGAACCAGGGGGATTCCAAGAAGAGGAACAGATACAGGGGAAGGGCTCAGAGTGTTCTAAAACTGCCCTGCATGGAACCAGGGGGATTCTAAGAAGATGCTTCAGGAGTTGTCCTGAGGAGTTTGCGGGAGGCCAAGCAGCTTACCTGCCACAAGTGCCGAAAAACGTGTTGTAGAAAAATAATAGTCACAGTGGGGGACTTCTCCATCATACTTAAAAAAAAAAAAAAAAAAAAATACTGATTTAAAACAGAGAAACAAGCCAACAGAATAGAGTGAAGACCTTAAAATAGATACAGACACCTCCTGTGTATTACATAATAATATATAACAGATGGAATGAAGCAAAATGATGGAAACGAGCCATTATATTGGCACTGCTGTGTCAATAGACAATAGCAGTTGGAGAAAAATGTATCACTATCAACTTATATGAGTCAAGGAAGTACATTAAAAAAAAACCTAAAATACCAAAAGAAAACTGGAAGAGATGGACTTTTGAGATTACTGAAGACAAAAAATAAAACAATATTAGGGACATGATTAATGGGTTTGATAACATGAAACTAAAATTTGCATAACAAACACATAAAACTAAAATGAAAGCTAAATCAGTGTCACGTGGCTGGGCGGGGGTGGCGTGATGGATAAATACAACAAAATTTTTTATCCAGAATATATAAAGACTCTACAAATCTATAAAGGAAGACAATCTGCTTCGACTAAGTGGTTAAAACCCAGTTCTGTGCCTGGAATAGCACATAGTAAATACTTAACGTGTGTGAATGAATCGATATTTTCATAATAAACTATATTTTAGTTAATAGCAAATTGTAAAAGTTGTGTAGTTGTACAGTTTGCAAATGTACATTATCTCACTTGATGTTTTGTAATAGAACCTTCAATCCCTCCCCCCCCCCTTTTTTTAAATTATTGTTGAGAATGTACACAGCAGAACGTACACCAATTCAACAATTTCGCATGGGCAATTCAATGAAATGGATTACATTCTTTGAGTTGTGCAACCACTCTCACCCTCCTTTTCTAAGTTGTTCCTCCTCCATTAACATAAACTCACTGCCCCTTAAGCTTCCTATTTAACCGTTCGAGTTGCTGTCATCAATTTGATAGATAGTTCTTTAAAAGAGCACAGTGCGCAAGACAGACTACCAAAGAAGCTAACTTACTGTTTGGTTTAAAGAAGGCTTCAGGGGATGTTTTTGGTTTAAGGTTAAAGTCCATCCCTATTTTTAAAATTAGGAAACTGAGAAAGGGGCTGTGTGTTCTGTGAAGGCAGTGGTGTGTCTCTCTTGGTCCCATCATCCCCTGGCAGTCAACGCCTGAATGAAGAAGTGATTTTAAATTACTCTGAGTACAACCTCACAACTCAAAGTAGCAAAATGAGCACAACTGATTCATACCAATATTGGCATGGCCATGCGAAAGTGGTGATCTGTAGAACCGAACGTACAATTTGTCAAATACTGCTCCTTTTAGGTCTGTGTCTCAACAAAATAATCCAATCGAGAAAACCATCCACATAAGGATATTTGTAGCTGCCTAGTGTTGGGGAAAATATAAAAAGCCATTCAAAGCGGAATACTGTTACATCAAAACATCTTTAGAACACATCCCTGAGACACCGAGCTACAAGGCCAAGGGCTGGGGACCTTGGTCGTGGGGGACATCTAGCTCAATTGGCATAACATAGTCTGTAAAGAAAATGTACTACATCTGACTGTGGTCAGTAGTGACTGGGGTTTTAAAAGCCTGCAAGCAGCCATCTAAGATACATCTACTGGTCCCATCCTGGCTGGAGCGAAGGAGAATGAAGAAAACTGAAGACACAAGGGATGGATTAGTCCAAAGCGCTAATGGACCACAACTCCCACGCCTCTACCAGACTGAGCCCAGAACAACTAGACGGTGCCCGGTTACCACCACTGCTCTGGCAGGGATCAAAATAGAGGGTCCCGGACAGAGCAGAAGAAAAATACAGAACAAAATTCAAATTCATTTAAAAAAAAAAAAAGAGACCAGGCTCGCTGGTCTGACAGAGACTGGAGAAACTCCAAGAGTATGGCCCCCAGACACTCTTTTAACTCAGTACTGAAGTCACTCCTAAGGTTCACCCTTTAGCCGAAGATTTAGGCAAGTCTGTAGGGCCAACAGTAACACGTGAGGACATGGGGAATGTGCTTCATAGTTCAATCATGTATACAAGACTAATGGGAACACCAGCCCAAAAGCAAAGACGAGAAGGCAGGAAGGGACAGGAAGATTGAATGAATGGAAACAGGGAACCTGGGGTGGAGAAGGGGAGAGTGTTGATACTTGGTGGGGTTGGCAACCAATGTCACAAAACAATTGGTGTATTAACTGTTTAATGAGAAACTAATTTGCTCTGTAAACTTTCACCTAAATCACAATTTAAAGAAAAAAATCATAAGTAAAAAGGATATTAAACAGTGCAGCTACGTACAGATATGTCTACATGATTAATTTGGATGAGGACATGAACTTCTGTAAATAATGGATACTTTTATAGAGAAAGGGCCTTTTATGTTTTTGTTGTTCTGATGCTATCTTTTGTTATTTTCATTAGTAAAGTTGATGACAAGTAGAAATCTAGATCATAGGGTATGTGCTATTTTCATTTTAATACTCACTGCTAAATTGTCCTTGAAAGTGTCTGTGCCTGTGATTGAACATTTCTACTTCTCATTCTCGATCCTCAAGAAACCTTTGCACACATGCACAAGGGGGCCCAGCCAGGGGTTTCTGGGTTTGTGGCCACAAAAGTTGATCCCACTCTAAATATCCACCAGTAGGGAAATGGGCACATAGACTGTGATATGCTCATGCTGTGGATGAATAACACAAATATATAGGAGCTAGCAAGGTCGTTCACCAAGAGAGGCTGTTGAGTGAAAAAAGCGAGCTGTAGAATGATATGAACGGTACAGTACCATTTATGTAAACAGCAGCCAAACACCACGGTCTCAGAGGGTACCCACACGCGTACACGCATATAAGGAGGTCTGTAAGGACCCACGCTAAGCTGAGAACAGTATTTACTTGGGCAGGGGTATCAGGGCCAAAGGGTATTTTATAGCTTTATCTATAATGTTTTAATTTTTTTCTACAAGAAAATGTATTCATGTATTACTGATATAATTTAAGAAATGAGCTGCTGTCAAATTGACTCTAACTCATGGCAACCCCATGTGTGTCAGAGTAGAACTGGCCTCCACAGGGTTTTCAATGGCTTTGACCTTTCAGAAGTAGATCACCAGGCCTTTCTTCCAGGGTGCTTCTGGGTGGACTCCAACCTCCAGCCTTTCGGTTAGCAGTCGAGCACGATTACCTCACTACTTTTAGTGGTTAAAAACCCATTGCCATTGAGTCGATTCTAACTCATAGTGAGGAGTTATAATTTATGCTTAAATATTTTAGAGTCCTAATATATTAGCTATCATATTGAAGCCAAAATAAAATGTTTCTGTTTTTACATTTTGGTTAACAGCTGAGCACATTCACCCTTTGTACCACCCAGGAACTCCAGTATAATTTTTTTTTTTTCATTATTTTTTGAGTCAATTTATTGTTTAGCCACAAGGTGGCCTCAGGGGTTAGTTTTGGTCAAGATTTAAAGAGTATCTCGGGGCAATAGTCTCGGGATTCCTCCAGTCTGAACTAGTCTGGTAGGTCTGGTCTGATTTTTTTTGTTTTTAGGAATTTGAGATTCTGTTCCACACTTTTCTCCCATTCTATCAGGGTCCATCTGTTGTGGCCCTGATTAGAATGGTCAGTAGTGGTAGCTGGGCACCATCTAGGTCTTCTGGTTTCAGGGTAGATGAAGCTGTGGTTCATGTAGACTATTTCTCCTGTAAACTAGTTTCTTGAGTCTTTAGTTTCCTTCTTTCTTTTCTGCAGTGGATGAGTAGAGACCAATAGTTGTATCTTAGATGGCTGCTAACAAGCTTTTAAGACTCCCGATGCTACTCACCAAACTAGGGTGTAGAACATAACTTTATGAATTATATTATGACAGTTAACTGAGATGTCCCACTTGACTATGGTCCTAATCCTTCAAACTCAGAAAATCAAATTTGCAAGATGTTTGGTTAAGTCTAAGAAGTATCTGTAACTGTGTCCCCTAAGTGCTTTATTATATATATGGATATATGTGCTTACAGTCATAGATGCATATACAAGAAAACTATTTGATTTACTAAAGGATTATCCTGTCATTATAGACTCACTGGCTTTCTCAATAAAATTTAAAGTTACTTTAAAATACAATTTAAAAGTTGATTGGCTATCCCAAAAGAAAGAAAAGGATGTTCTCAGAGGAATATACAAGTGTTCCCTCCCAAATCAATAGGTTAGCAGAGAAGGAAGTCTGAGACAGGCTGAGCTTCTTCCACCCCAGGGACTCCATTCAGGGCCTTTCCGGGGCCTCTTTCCAGTTGTGTTCTGGCCCCGTCAGCCCTGCCCACTCTTAAGTGAACAGAGTGGCCGTAGGGTTAGGGCTGCTGTTGTTGCATGCCATAGGGTTAATTCCAACTCCTAGTGACCTCATGTAACAGAGTAGAACTGCCCCATAGGGTTTTCTAGGCTGTAATCTTTTACAAACGCAGATCACCAGGTCTTTCTCCCAAGGAGCCACTGGGTGGGTTCAAACTGCCGACCTTTCAGTTTGCAGCTGAGTGTTTCACCGTTGCGCCACCAGGGCTCCTTGGGCTAGGGATTTTTCTGTGTAGTGATCGTGGTGGCTCCCTTGCTTTAAACTAACCAACAGATAACCTGCCTGCTCTCCTAAGCGTGCTTGTTAGGCGAAGGTTCTGTACCTATTGGTGTGCTGATAGCTGATGGTTATGCCTGCTCCAGTGGAGCCCCTCGTTTCCCGTGTGTCACTCAGCGTCATGCACCGAGTGCCATTGTTGGGCCTGTCACCAAGCAGGGTCCCTATCACTGAGCCCACAGTCCAGAGAGAAGACACACTATTACAGAAGGAAGGACAGCCGTGTGTGGAAGTGCTCTGGTTGGGGAGAAGTGCGGTGGGGTCATGGGACTAGGGCACCTAATCTCGATGAAGGGTCAGGACAGTCTTCATCTCCAGATGAAGCTCGAAGCTCGGGAGGCTGCTTGCTGGGGGACTGTCAGCTTCATGCGCGTGTTCTGTTGGCAGGTGGTCAATGGGCTGAAGCAGAGGATTCTCAAGTTGGAGCAGCAGTGCAAGGAGAAGGACAACACCATCAAGTATGGGGTGGCGGGACCTAGACATGAAGGGTGGAGGAGTTCTGCCCCCCACCCCACCCCAGCCTAGTGGGAACTGACATCCTGCGGGGGCCCAGGCCCAAAGGGAGGAGTCCTGTCCCCTCCGCCAGCCTAGTGGGAAGTGACACCCTTTTCTCCTCCTTTGTGTCAGTCAGTGAGTGCTACTTTGCAGACTACAGCTTTAGGTCCCCTCCAGCCTCTGTTACATGCCCTCCTCCCTCCCCCCGCCCTGCTTCCTTTTTATACCAAAAACAGGAAGGGACATAGAGGCTGCCTCTATTTCTGTGACCTGCTTTCCCTTCACTTTTCATTAAGGAGCAATGTTTTTCTTTAGCCTTTTCTTGTTCTTGCTCTATTGAAGAAAGGCTTTCTCCCCATGGTTTTCTATGGTTACTGTGTATTCCCAGCATCAGTGTTTCGGGTCTTAATGGAGCCCTTGACGTCAAATGTTTCTCCCAGCTGCCCCCTCAGTTGGGTGTGGTCCCTGTGCTGGTTGGGGCAGCGATGAGCTTCTTCCTTACCTGGCTCTTGAGTGCAAAGGGGTCATCATTTGTCGCCGGGTTCATGTTTATTTGAGGAAAATAGAGGCTCCACTTCCTGCCATCTCCTCCTGCATCCTCTTGTGCAGTAGTCACCCCCCACCCCACTCCACAGTTTACTTCCTGCTGAAGTTTGTCAGCTTGCCATCTTATTTCTGGTTTCTCCTATGTTCCAGAACCTTCCCATTTCCCTGTTAGTGCCTTTTATCTAAGGCCCGTTAGATGTTGAGTACAAGGCCAATTAAACCGGCAGCACTAAGAGGGAGACTGACCCTCTTTTTTTTATAAAACAAGTCATTCCTCCCCGCCTGCCCCCAAAGATGACTTGTCCTCTCTAAGCCCTGAGCTAGTTCTTCACAGTTGCTCTGATTTTAAAGATAGCATCATCATTAGATGAAAATATTTCTAGAGTCTCTTTACCTTGACTTGTGCCTCGGCTGGTCCCACACAGAATGAGTACTTTTTGGTGTGATGAATTCTCCCATCAGTTTTGAGAAGAGTCTTTTGTTCAAGGCTACAAGGCCAGTGCAGGGCAGACTCGGGGTTTTTTTCCCAAACCCACCGCCTCTCTGATGTTTGGGGAAACATGCTTGCTCTTGCTCTGCCCACTGGGAGTGCAGGCATTACCGTGCTAACTTTGCGCTTGGTTTCCAGCAAACTCCAGACTGACATAAAGACCACGAACCTCGAAGAGATGCGGATAGCCATGGAGACGTACTACGAGGAGGTGCGTGCTGTCTTCCTTCTTCCTGGTCTGGGAGGGGACCAGGGGCTGACCCAGACCAGGCTACCCTCTGGGACCCTGCCATCCCAGTGCCTCTCGACTTGAGTGTGCATCCCAGCAGCTTAGCATCTACTCGTGCCACCGGGCGGGAACCAAGGATCTGGCCGGCGCGTTCTAGGAGGGAAGGCTCCTTCGTGCTTATGACGTGTCTTTAATGCATTTTAATGTGGTCTTTACAGATTCACCGTCTCCAGACTCTCTTGGCAAGTTCTGAAGCTACAGGAAAGAAGTACGACCACATCTTTGGGGGCATGTTTCTGGGTTGTCTCCGTACTGTGTAATCCCTTGTAGCAGTAGTGTGACTGTGCCACAGGCACTGCGGGCTCTGGGTGGGCCAGCGCCTGTGCATGGCCGGAGTTGACAAGTTATGATGCACAGCCTTGCCTGTGTTAGTTATGTGTCCTGCACAGCAGCTTCCAGCTCAGCATTAGGAAATGCTGTTCCACAGCCTTTCCCCCTTAGCGGAAGACATTTACTGCCAAGTGCAAGTTCATTTTGCCACTTAAAGTCTTCCTAAATGAGCTTACTTGGAGAGACATCAAGGTTTCCCCTGGCTTGTAGATTTTCCTTATCTGCAGGTGTGATACCAGGCTCTCAACAGATTAGAGAGGGGACGAACCCTTATAGATGTGATCACGTCGCTGGCCTTTATAGCTGCATCAGGCACGGTTGTCTCCTTTTTCCTTTCCCCCTAATGGTTTAAAACAGGGCTCGGCAAACATCTTCTGTAAAAGGGCAGTTAGTAATTATTTTAGACTTCAGAGGCAAAATCAAAGGTATGATGTAATTTAAAACAATAGTCGTAATTGAGTACGACATTTTCTCATACAGAGGAATTTTTCTGAGAAGAATGGAGCTCTGTAGTAGGGGCTAGCATTTTGCTCACCTGGGGTTCAGAGCCAGTGCTCCCTGCCACCACTCTGAGCTGACGGACATTTAGTAAGCCAGTCTAGAAACCCACGCCCTAGACCTCTCGATGTCGTTGCCAGGCTCCCCATGGAGAAGAAGGTAGGCCTCAAGCGGCAAAAGAAGATGAGTAGCGTCCTCCTGAACCTGACACGGAGTGTGCAGGAGCTGACCGAGGAAAACCAGAGCCTGAAGGAGGACCTGGACCGGCTGCTCAGCAACTCCCCCACCATCTCCAAGATCAAGGGTACCCCAGGGGCCCCTCCCTGGGGTTGGGAGGGGAGATGGGGCACCAGGCATCCATACACGGGGCTTCTGGCAGTGATGGCCGCAGTGGAGGGCATCCTCGGTGCAGTTCTGGGTGGGCAGTCTAGGTGAGGGTGCCCACGGGGTGTCACACGTGATGTGTCTGTCCACGCCTGCTGCTCCTGTAGGTTACGTGGAATGGAGCAAGCCCAGGCTGCTGAGGCGCATCACGGAGCTGGAGAAGGTGAGTGGGCCCCTCTACAGCTCCTCCCACTGCCGGGGACCACCATCTTGGGGCGTGGCTAGGCATCAGGGACAGTGGGCAGAGGGTGTTCACTCTGCACAGCGCATGTCCATGGAGAGGTGGACCCGTGGACCCATAAAGGGGCTGTGTCCACACAGCACCGGGCCAAACTGGAGAGGACAGTCATGCTCCCCAGTCAGACATGGCCTCGAGGGCTGTGAACTCAGGTCCCTGATTTGACAGATGGGGAAGCCCCTGCTGTGCGCCCCCACTGTGGACGTGTATGTGTAGCCGTAGGCGGTGCACGTGGTCCAAGCTCCAGAACCGTCTGCAGTCCAGCCTGGCCTACGTATGTCATGGGCCGTTCATTGCCAGTAGTTCACCAGACTGTTTTTCTCACCACTCAGGTGATGCTTGAATTTGCAGAAACTATGTGCAGCCACAGAAGACCTGAGAGGTTAACGTTTCCTCCTGTCCTCCCTGTGAATTTGCAAACCGGCCAACAGTCTGAGACTAGTGAAGCTGAGCCCAGTGCCAGTGTCTTTCGAGTAGCCTGGCAAAATATTGGCTTAGAGTTGTCTCGATTGTTTGACTAAGCAGGGGAATTTTTTAAAAGTAATAATTTCACATACTTACAAAGCAGAAACTTCAGCTGTTTTTTTTTGTTTTTGTTTTTTAAATAAATTGTGGGTATTTTAAAAAACAAAGCTTGTTAGGAAATAAAAGCACCCAGGGGTGGTCCAGAAGTGTGGTGGAAGATGACAGGAGAGACGGCGAGATGGTGAGACAGCAGGAGTCAGACGGGGCTCAGTGACACTTAGCTGGCACAGCAGGGATATGACTTAATTTCAAAACAGGATGAAAATTTCAGAAACTCTAGGGAAATAATAGAGTAAATGAGCAAAAAGGAAAATAGTTTATGAATTCACCTTCCCTTGTGCCCTTTTCTCTGTTTTCCTGATGGCTTTTTACCCCTGCCCTATCCCTGCCCCAGGCTGAGTCTGCTCGCCTCCCCTCTGACTAAAGACCTGTCATGGGTAGGGGTGTCCTCTCCTGGGGCCGTGCCGCCAAGCCTTCCACGGCACACACAGCACACCCGCATCCCCTAGTCCTCCTTGGCACACAGCACCCCTGCGTCCCCTAGCCCTCCACGGCATACACAGTACCCCCGCATCCACCAGCCCTCTGCAGCACACACAGCACCCCTGCGTCCTGCAGCCCTCCTTGGCACATAGAGCTCCTCTGCATCCCGCAGCCCTCCTCGGCACACACAGCACCCCTGCGTCCTACAACGCTCCTCAACACACACAGCACCTCCATGTCCCCCAGCCCTCCATGCACACACATGGCACCCTGCGTCCCCCAGCCCTGTACACGCACGCAGCACTCTCCCAGCCCCCAAGCCTTAGACCAGCCTCCCTGTGGTCCATTGCCTCTCCTCTGGGTGTCATAAAGGGAAAGTAGAGATGAGAACGAATTCTGACAATACCTGTTTTGTCTCCAGAAAATAAGTTCACTGGAAAGCCCCAAGTCGCACTCAGCAGAACTAGTGAAAGCGAGCTCCGTGCCTCACTCCTCATCCAACTCCACGGTGCACAGGCAGCCCCAGGTGGACCACCAGGAGGAGTGCGAGCGCCTGCAAGGCGTCCTGAAGAGCCTGAAGGGCGAGCAGACCGCCCTGCACACCCAGCTGCTGGACAAGGAGTATGTTCTTGATGTGGCGGCGCTCTCACCATGCCTCCATGGGGTTAAAGAGCTCCCGTTTCCTGTTGGAAACCATTGTTTCTAGAGCGAGGCTGTTGTGACTTTGAGAAGTCTGCTCAGCTATAGGATTGCTGGTGGGGCAAAGTTTAAGTGCTCAGCTGCTAAAGGTCGGGGGTTTGAACCCACCCAGCGGATCTGCAGGAGAAAGATCTGGCAATCTGCTCTCATAAAGATTACAGCCTAGGAAACCCTGTGGGGCAGTTCTGCTCTGTCACATGAGGCTGCCACGAGTCAGAATTGACCCAACAGCACCCGACAACAGCAGCTCAGCTCCTGATAGTTATTGCACAAATATTTTTACGTGATTCTGGAACTTCTAATATTTTGACTGTGAGCTGAAGGCAGCTTTGTGGTAAAAAGAAGGCATTAATCAGCCATGTTATGTTGTTAGAAGCGTGTGGGCTGGCCAGGGAGAATGCTGTTTAAATCTCTACACTGAATTCAAAGAGTGTTAATCACATCCCTTTGTAGAGGAGTTTGCTTTCTTTGGTTTGTTTAAAATGACCAACAGGACCTTATGCAAATTTAGTTCTTTAAAAATTCAATAATAAGTTTTTGGCATTCGATCTCTATATCAAGACGTACCTGCTATAGAGCATTCCATGTGACCATACCATTTTGAAAGGCAAAGCCTAGAGATTTTGTGTACTTGCTGTTCATCCGTTGTTTTTTGGTCTGCAGCCTCCTTTCCTGTCCCGTGCTTTATCCATGGCCACCTCCCGCCACAGCCCTGTCAGGAGTAAGCTGGCCCGTTGGTCTGCTGCAGTGGTGTTTAGGTTTGCAGGTGCTGCACAGACCTCGGTGCACAGAACTGCTAGTGTGGTCTGTGTGGCGTTCTCAGAACCTGCGTCCTTCCTTCAGATGTGAACTGTGCACTGAGCTGTGGGATTGCTGGAGGAACGCTTTTTCCTCGCTAGACTGTGAGGCCCATGAGAGCAGGCACCTGGTCAGGTTCTGCTCACTTGGCAGTCCCTGGCACACAGCAGGTGCTCAGTAAACATCTGAGGGAATGACCAGCTAGCCGACTGAAAGCCAGGGCCCTCACGCTCTGCATGGGCTCATGCAGTTATAAATGAGTGCCTTTATTTACCCTCCTGCTGCTGGTGTCCACTGTTCTCAAGTAAGTGAGGAAATCAGACTGCATTCCAGTTTCTGAAAGGTCTTCCTACTCTGTGGTTATCAGTGTAACGGTGGCCTGTTGTTGTAATGAACACTGAGATGTGTTTGGCTTTGTACATTCAGTTTGGAAGTGAAGCAGCTGCTCCAAACAAAGGCTGACTTAGAGAAGGAGCTGGAGCATGTGAAGGCGAGTGAGAAGGAGAGACGAGAGAGAGAGGAGACCTTGAGGTAAGTGGGCTGAAGAGTTCATTTTAAAGAGAATACACAGAATTCCAAACTTTCCTTGCCTCCAGATGCTACTTGCCCTCACCTGTTCTGAGCATAGCTTCCAGAGCAGTGTTCTAAAAATCCACCACCTTGTTTAGTCATTCCTCTTCCTAAAATCCTCCAGAGGTTTTTTGTTACCCTCAGAATAAGAACGCAGACGCGGTGAGGCTCTTCATGACGAGGCCAGTGCCCGCCTCCTTGTCATGGCCAACTCCCCACATGGGTCCCTCACGCCTTACTGACACACATGAGCTCATCCCTCTGTGCTCACCTCGGATCAGGATTCAGCTCAGGCATTGGGTACCTCCCCAGGCACCATCCCTCATAACGTCATTAGTCACAGCAGCCAAAAGGTAGATACCACCCAGGTGTCCGTCAAGAGGTACTGGATAAACACAATGTGGTATATACATACAATGGGCTATTATTCAGCCATCAAGAGAAATGAAGTCCTGATCCATGCTACGACATGGATGAACCTTGAAGATATTATGCTGAGTGAAATAAATCAGGCGCAAAAGGACATATTGTACGATCCCACTTACATGAAGTACCTGGAATAGGCAAATTCATAGAGGCAGGAGATAGATTAGTGGTTACAAGGGGCTGGGAGGGAGGGAGAATTGGGAGGGGCTGCCAGTAGGTGTCAGGTTTCTTTTTGGGGTGATGAAAATGTTCTGGAATTAGTGGTGATGCCTGCACAACATTGTGAAGGTGCTAAAAACCACTTAATCGTACGCTTTAAAATGGTGAATTTTATGTTATGTGAATTTTATCTCAATACTAAAAAATTAATAAGATTAGAAATCTGAGCAAACTAGCACTCAGCATAATTAACGATTACTGGAATGAATTAAAAATTTTTACTTTCAAGAGAAACACGACTAGATTTTGTCAGAAGGCTAGACTTAATGCAAATCAGAAAGGGCGGGTTCGCAGAGATGAACTGTTTTTACTTTGCCTTAGTGTCTGTAGTGAGGACATAAGCTGTATTTCCTGCCAACCACATGGTTTATTAAAAACCCCAAGTGTTACCTACCTATTCATCAGTCATGCAGTTAAGGAGCCTGGATGGAGCTAGTGGTTTTTAATTGGCTGCTAACCTAAAGGTTGGTGGTTCGAACATACCCAGCAGCTCTGTGGAAGAAAGACCTGGTGAACTGCTTCCATAAAGATTACAGCCAAGAAGACCCTATGAGACAGTTCTACTCTAACACATGAGGTCACTATGAGTCAGAATCAACTCAATGGCAGCTAATAAGAACAACAACAATTGCCAAATAATATTTCATCATTCATGCAATGAAGTTGTTTTGAGGTCTTTCGTGGGCTCCTCCATCCCTGCCCCTTGGAGCTCTGGGCCAGCAGGGGAGGCAGGCAATAGAAGCACCATCTTCATGGGACTCTTCGGCTCTGTCCCTAAGTCCAGTGAGGCCCCCAGCCATGGGGCCCAGGTGCCCAGGCGGAGTGGCTACACAGTGCTGATCTGTGTCCATGGGGACTGCTTCGTCCCTGCCATGCGGCACCTCTCGCCAGGTACACACAGGTCCTACACTCTGACAGCAAGTCAGGTTTGTCTTTTCCCTTCCCCCTTTAGAGAGCAAGTTCAAACACTGACCAAGAAGCTTCAAGAGCTGGAAGAGGTTAAGAAAGAAGAGAAAGATGATCCCATGGAAACAGCTTATGAGGTACAGTGTGGCTGTGTTTTTTCTAAGTCTCCAGTTTAGGCCTGGTGGGACTTGGCGAAACAATGATGGTGCTAACTGTTTTCTTCCCAGTATTTCTCCTAGCCACATGCTGCCAGTTGAGTTTCCTTTTATTATCACAGCTCATCTCTATAACTTAAGTGGTGGGTGTCAAAGTCAGGGTTCCCTGATTGTCAGTTCATGGACTTCTTGAACTACTGTTCTGGTTGTAGATTGTTGAGATGGTCAGCTGGGATCATCCCAAAACTGCAAATATGCAGAAAGATTAACTGTCCACCGAGGGTGAGAAGGAAGTGGGAGGAGGCCGCCTTGAGGACTGCCTGTCCCAGCACTGCATGACCATGCTCTCGTTTAACACGAAGCTCAGAGTACAACATCAGGAAAGGCCTCGGAGGGGCAGGTGCTCTGGGCAGGCCAGTGTACCTGTTCAGGTGGTAGGTGGCTCCGTGGTGAAGGGCAGATTCTCTCTGCAGGGCCTCCAAGCAGGGGGGAGGAACTCTAGGGAGTCACACCTTCCCTCCGCCTTCCACACCCCTGAAGGCAGCTGGTATGCAGTCCTCGGCGCTGTGAGGGAGTGACTGAGGTGTCCCTCTGGTCTGTCGGCTCAGCGCCAGCTGTACTGTGACTTCCAGGGCTAGAAATCTCCTCCTTACTCATCCTTTTCTCCAGTGAGTGGTTTAGCCAGGTGGCATTTTGTATGACAGAGTTACGGAATCTGATTGGTGTTAAAACAGGAGACAGATGGCTTGGCATTAATCCTGTGGGCACCGTGTCCTCCAGGGGCCACCCGTGACGTAAATGTGTGAGCCGCACAGCAATGTTGGGTTGGGCCATGGCCAGTGAGCATGCCATAGGGGCGGATGAGGCATTGACTGCAGCAGTGTCTTCATCTTCACACTCCCTTCTCCCCTTCTCTGGGACCCGTGTTCTGCTTGCTGAAGATCTGAGGGCTACCTGTGGACCCCCAGGATTCCAGGTCTCTACACACAGCGTGTGTTAGCTGCGAGCTTGTGTCATTTCAGAAACGACCTTCTGCTTCAGAATCAGAGATCGTTCATGGGGCTTAGTGAGGCTGTGGGATTTAGTTGCCTGCTGAGAGCTGAAAATAAAGTTGTTTTTTCACCTTGATTGGCATTTCTCCCCAAGGCCGGTTCATTTAGCTGGATTCTTAGTTTTAAGGCCTCTTCTTCTGTTAGCAGCCAGGAGACTGTGAACAAGAGAAAGAAGAGCTCTGGCACAAGAGAGAGAAGAGCTGAGCTTGGGGTTTGGACAGGTACATATCAAGTTACAGACTGAGACAGCCCTCGGTGCTGCCGGCAGGGCAGGGCCGAGAAGCGGGGTCTCCCCAGCACACGCTGGTGGGGCTCCCATGTGGGTTGGCGAGCCCTGTGGCAGACAAGAGTGGCGGATGGTGCACTTCCCTTTCAGCCCTTTCAGGAGAGCTGGTTTGACTACTCAGACAGTGTTCTTTATGTGGGCCTGTGGTTTGTTCCTGTGGGATTCTCCAAACGTGAGAGATGCTGAGTCACCGTCCACGTGGAGGGAACTGGCCATTCTCCATGTGACGGCCTCTCCTCACGAGACCCTTGCTCCCTGCACACCTGCCCTCTGTCTGTTGTGGGCTGATTTCCTGTGGCAGCCTCGGCTATACCTCGTGTTGTCCATGACCCTCATTCTGGCCCCGCTGAGTGGGTGTGGCATCCATGTGACAGAACTGTGCTCATGTTTCTCCTTTGGGCCTCAGATGCTGTTACGATCTCTTTATAAGGGGGCTGCTCACAGGAACCATGGAGATGGCAGTCCCAGGGCTTCCTATGTGTGACTCCCACCACTTCTTAGAGGGACCCAACAAGACACGAGGTGTTCCTGCATACTTGAAAACCTTCCTTGCAAAGTCACGTATTCCTCAGGGAGGACGGTTTTTTCCATAGGCCGAAGAGCTGGAAATGCACAATACTCAGGTTTTGAAGACTTCTCTCTCTTTGGCCTGCTCAGGTTGTCTCTAGATCCTCAAAATGAGAGAAGCACAGTCTGTCCCATTGTCTCGTCAGCATGTTGATTGGAGACAGAGTCAAGATCACCCCAGCTCCAAAGGACAGCACACACTACAGGGGAAGCCAGCACAACTGGATTAAACCAAAGCTAAGAAGTTTCCTCAATACAATCAAATACTTTGAGAGACAGAGTAGCAGGGATGCAAGGTCCAGGAACCATGCTTTCAGGGGACATCTATGTCAATTGACATAACAAAGCTTATTAGGAAAATGTTCTGCATCCTAGTTGGGTGAGTGATGTCTTGGGTCTTAAAAGCTTGCAAGCGGCCATCTAAGATGCATCAGTTGGTCCCAACTACCTGGAGTAAAGGAGAACGAAGAACACCAAAGACACAAGGAAGGTATTAGCCCAAGAGACAGAATGGGCCACATAAACCAGAGACTTCATCAGCCTGAGACCAGAAGAACTAGTTGGTGCCCGGCTACCACCAATGAACGTCCTGACAGGGAACACAACAGAGGGTCCCTGATGGAGCAGGAGAAGGGTGAGGTGCAGAACTCAAATTCTAGTAAGAAGGCCAGACTTAATGGTCTGACTGAGACTGGAGGCGCCCTGGAAACCATGGCCCCTGGACTCTATCACCCCAGAACTAAAATAGTTTCCGAGGCCAACTCTTCAGACAGGGATTGGACTGGACTGTGGGACATAAAGTGATACTTGTGAGGAATGTGCCTCTTAGTCAAGTAGATACAAGAGACCAAAGGGGCGGCTTCTGTCCAGAGGTGAGGTGGGAGGCAGAGAGAGTTAGGAGCTGGTTGAATGTTCCATGGGGAATCGGGTGGAGGGGAGGAGTGTGCTGTCGCAGAATGGGGTGAGCGGTTGGGGTCTCATAACAA
>NW_004444087.1:2639843-2679828 GCF_000243295.1 Trichechus manatus latirostris
AGCGGTTGGGGTCTCATAACAATGTATGTTAAAAAAAAAAAAAATTCTGTATGGGAGACTAACTTGAAATGTAAACTTCATTTAATTACAACAACTAAAAAAAAAAAAAAAAGATCACCCCAGCTCCGATGTTCTCCCTGTGCCCAATGGGCCCAGGTCCAGGTGGAGGCTGGCCCTGTGCGGACCCACTCTCCCATTTGGGCCTCAATGTGTTGCCCATCCGAGAAGAGTCTGGAGCAGATGCCGCCTGTCACCCTGTCTTCGAGCCTCTCTGCTGCAGGTTTCACACTTTCTCTGCACAGTCGTTTGGGGTTTAAATCCTCCACTCACTCAGTTA
Organism: Trichechus manatus latirostris; assembly: GCF_000243295.1. Lineage (NCBI taxonomy): Eukaryota > Metazoa > Chordata > Mammalia > Sirenia > Trichechidae > Trichechus > Trichechus manatus. Next base: position 2,640,181 of record NW_004444087.1, read on the forward strand.
AATGCAGAGCTACTGCCTCAGTAGAGACACCTGACAGCAGTTACTGTCTTTTTCTCAGCAGTTGCTCCACATCTCTTGACTGAGGCCGTGGGAGGTGGTGCTTGGTGTCAAAACTACACTGGTGTTTTTTATTTTGGCATCTTCTTATATGAGCTTGAGGTTCTGTCTTCCTATAAGTGGGCAGGAACACATTCTCCTAGGAAGGAGAAACGTGGCTTCACTCTGTCCCAGTCAGCGCCTGCCCTGCATAGCTGCACATACATCTCAGCAGTGATGGCTCCCCACAGAGAGACCCTTTGCTTTTTCTCCTTATTTCCTCCCTTTTTATTTACCTGCTGTGGAGTTTAAAATATGCAGAAGGAAAGGACTTGTGGAAGTTTGATGATAAACTGTTAGCAAAAAAGGACAATATTGTTACTATTGTTAGTTGCTATCAAGTCATCTATGACTCATAGTGACCCCATGCACAATGGAATGAAACATGGCCCAGCCCTGCACCATCTTCATGATCATTGGTGTGCTCAAGTCCATTGTTGCACCAACTGTGTATTTTGAGTGCCTTCCAACCTAGGGGGCTCATCTTCCAGTGCTATATCAAACAGTATTCTGTTGTGATCCATAGGGTTTTCATCGGCTGATTTTCAGAAGTCAATTGGCAGGCCTTTCTTCCTAGTCTGTCTTAAATCTGGAAGCTCTGCTAAAACCTGTCTACCATGGATGACCCTGCTGGTCTTTAAAATATCGTTGGCATAGCTTCCAGCATCACAGCAACACACAAGCCACCACAGTGCCACAAACTGACAAGGGTGGTAGGAAGACAAGAACAGCATAGTTAAAACAGGAGCTGTTTCTATCCCCATAGCCTTTATCTCCAAGTTGAGGATCCAGGTTTCCTCCTCTTTTCTGCAAGAGTGGGGCCACACCTAGAAATGCAGCCCAAGAAAGTAACAGCACTCTGGACAAAGATGCCAGACATGGGTGATGGTGAGAAGTGACAGCAAACTGAACAGCCACACATAGGAGCTGTATTAATACGTGATGGTGCAGCTGGTCAATGGAATAGTGTACAGCTATGGTAAAGGATGACGTGGGGCTGTGTTTGCTGACGTGGAAAGATGCCTGGGATTTGTTGTTTGAGGGAAACAAATTACACCTCCCCCCCCCCCAAATAAAATGCATATAGCATGATCTCATTTTATTTTTGAAAAATTATACATAGAAAAATTCTGAAAGGACTGCCAGTGTGTGGGTGTTTCGTAGGTGGGATTACAAGTGCTTTTTTCCTTTCTTCTGTATATCTTTTAGCGTTGTCTGAATTTTTATAGTAAGGGTGTGTTAGCTTTGGGTTTTCTTCTGCTGAGTAAGCATTTCCATCTTAGAGGAAAAGAAGAGTAGGATTGATTGGGAGAGTCGACCGTCTTCTGGATAGGGGAAGGGCTCTCAGTCTTAGTGACTGAGTGACTAATTGTAGGTTTAAATGGAGCACTGTAAGTCAGGTTTTTAACAGTTGCTTCAAGGAATTTATAGGCACATCAGAATTTAAAGGTTTTTCAACTGTCTGCCAAGAGTTATTTGTGTAAATGTTCCTTTATCTCCTAAGTAACCGATTTTACATTTTTGAGCAAATTGGCCTGGACCACACATTGGCAAACTGTCACTGTAATGGAGCAAAAATCTGAGAGCGTGTGAGGACTGAGGGAAGGAGTAGGAACGTGGAGGCGAGCATCTTGGCAAGAGGCAGCATGAGCTCACTGAAGCAGGTGGGTGGCAGCTGACTGATCAGCCAGCTGGTACCCCTTGTCCATCACAGGGCAGGGTTTTTGAGAAGTTCCTTGTATCTCTTTCCCTGTGAGGCCTATCTCCAACAATGTGTGTCTCCACTAAGCTCGCATTTGGGATATGAGAAAAACAGTCTCCAATATTTTTATTTTTATTATCCTTGTAGATGATAAATTTGGACAAATAAATGGGAAAAATCGGTGTTAGTTTGATGGTCACAACAGCAATTCTTTCCACCATAAAAACCAAACTAAAAGCATATTGTGTTTAATCCTAGAAGTCCCATTTTTGTAATACAGTATTAAACTAAAAGAAAGACCCCCAAAAGTCAAGCAACAATCTTTACAATCAGAGAAGGTTTTTACTGATTTTAGAAAGTGTATTCTAATCATGTGGATGATTATTTTTTAGACATCACAGGTGTTGTCCTTCCCTCTCCCACCTGGGAGATTGCTACCAGACAGAAAGAGTCTCAAGAGTTTAATGAAAAGCCCATTGAAATCTGTTTACTAGCGTGTGCATTGTTCTTCTGAAGATTTCTGTCGATGGCATGCTGAGCCGTGCAGCAGCTTCCCTCTAAATTAAAAATTCCGATGAGCACAGCCTGCTTTCTGCTGAGTAATATCCTGCTGCCCTGCCTGATGTTGATCTTCCTGCCTCTGCTTATCACACTTTCACACCTTGCATTTCCTGCAGACCCAGGAAGACCTCCGGCCGCCCACTCCCACCAGCATCTGCTCCTGGCAGGACTCTGAGCCTGATGCCAGTGCAGCATGCTCTCGGCCCCCCTCCGCCTGCTCCGCTGGGAAAAGAGAAGACGAGCGGCGGAATGCGGCGGCCAGGATCCTGCAGGCCCAGTGGAGGGCATGCGTGCACAAGGTGAGACCCCAGCTCTGCTTGATTGACCCTGCTCCCCCCAGCAGCCATCTCACACTGCGAGTCCACTGTCCGGCACCATCGGTGGTTGGCACATTGATTCAGCTGACATCACTGAGCACCTTTGACATGCCAGCTCTGTGTCAGGGGCCATGAATGGAGGGAGGGCAGAGTAGACACACCTGAACAAAGTGCCAGGTGGTCAGTGCCAAGAGAGGACCACTTGGGGCCACAGTGCAGGGAACGCCCTGTCCTGCTGGGAAGGGAAAAGCGTATTGGGGATGGGTCCACCTTTGAGCTGGTCCCTGAAAGAGGCACAGGACTCCATTGCCAGGTGGACGGTAAACAGTGACCTACTTCCCGAGAGCCGCTGTTAGCTCACCTGCACCAGCCAGCACATAGTGCGGGGGCAGCTGGCAGAGGTGAGGCTGGGCAGTCACAGGGAGACTAGCTCTTCAGGGCAGAGGTGTCGGCAGCCATTGGCCCACCCCCAACCTCCCTGGGTCACTGACCTCTCTGTTGGCATCTGAACGTTGACCAGCGAGCTGAGGGGTACACTGTAGTCAGCTTGATGCTAAGAACAGCTATGGAGGATTTGAAGTCACCCACAGCTCCCCTTTCTGGGGCTTCCTGGGAGGGGGCAGCTCGGGGCCAGTCTTTTAATGAGGGATAGGAGGCATCTGCCCGATGGCTGCTCTTGAGAAGATGCCAACTCTGAATAACTCTGAGTAAGATCTTCAAGTTTACAGATTGGCCACCTGAGGAGAAATGAGGTCTCCTCGCTCTCCCGTCATCCTCCTTGGCCATCCTCTCTGATTTCACAGCAGTTAAGTGGGGTGACTGGGTTATACCTGAGGAAGACTTTGAACTCTCCTGGAGACTTTTAATCTGCTACAGCAGCATTCCACACCACAGCTCAAACTTGAGATTAACCACCTCCACATTGGCTACCTCAGTAGCTAATGCCCCACACATGACCACTCAGAAAGTCGGTTCTGTGACAGAGTGACATCTGTTCCATCTTTCTCATGTCATGGCACTTTTCCATTCTTCAACTGTTACTCTTCCCAGGCTTAATACTTAGGCTGCTTTCATTCCCCAGCAATATCCTCCCTAATATCCGTCCTTATCTACTATCTGATGCCATCTTGACCACAGTCTTTATTGCTGCTGTTATTATTAAGCCTATCTTCCCTTCACTTCTCTTCACACCCTGCTGGTCCTGGTGCTCCATTTTCCCTACTCTGTTGAGGGGCAGGCCCTTTGCTGTGACACACTTGGGCATCCAGTCGGCCTGCACTGAAACTGGCTGATGTGCATGTCTTCCAGTGTGGCCATTAGCCACCAGACCACATGTAGGATCAGGATCTCAGAGGTTCACATCAGGAGAGACTCGACTTTCATCTGTTTCTAAAAATACATGTTCCTGGGGCCCATCTCTGGTGACTCTGATCCAGTCTATTGGAGCAGCCTGAGAGATTTTAAAGTCCCCAGGTGATACTTTTTATCTTTTTTTTTTTTATTTTAATTTTGGTAGAAATATACACCCAGAGCAGAACATACACCCATTCAACACTTTCTACACGTCCAGTTCGATGACATTGGTTACATTCTTCGCATTGTGTCACCTTTCTCGCCATGTCTACCCATATTGTTTCACCACCATTGACTTAGACTCACTGCTCCCTAAACTTCTCACCTGTGCTTTAGAGTTACTGCTGACAATTTGATCTCACAGAGATAATTCTTTAAGAGAGTGCAATAGTCATGGCTAACATTCTTTACAAATTTAGCTGAACAGTTGTTTAGTTTAAAGATGACTTCAGGGGACAATTTCAGTTCATGGTTTGAAGACTTTCTCAGAGCAGTAGATTCAGGGGTTCCTCCAGTCTCAGTAGATCCAGTAAGACTGGATTCTGTAAGAATTTGAAATTTTGTTCCACATTTTTACTGCTTTTGATCAGGATTCTTCTATGGAATCCTTGATTGAAATGTTCAGTACTGGTAGCCAGGCACCATCCAGTTCTTCAGGTCTCAAGATAAAGGGGGGCAGTTTTTTCACAGGAGGCAGTTAGTCTTTCTCTAATTCTAGTCTCCAGGTGTCTTTGACGATGGGTCAGCCTGGGAGTCAGTGACCCCGACTCCAGACAGGTGTCACCTTGTGACATCACCAGCAGGTATCCAGCCACTCTGCAGCAATCAGAGAGGGCACCCAGGTCAGAACAGCACTTGTCATTAGAAATGCTCTTCTGTGTTGACCTGCGCCAGCATCATGGCACCTGCACATTCTGGCCTCCCAGAGTGGAGGCTGGGATGGCCAGCCGAGAGCAGCTGGCCACCCTAACATGCCCCACACCGTTACCTTAGGGCAAGAAAGCTCACTGTAGTCTAGTCATTGTCACAGAGTTTGGTTCCTTGGGCACCATCAGCAAGGCAGGTCGGGAGCCCAGGACCTGCGGGGCATTGTGGGAGCACGGTTGAGGGGGGCATGGGGAACTGGTTGTTGCTGCTGTTCTTTGTGTCCTCACAGTGTTTTTCCAGCCCTTGTTGACATGTCATGGTGGTAAGACCCAGAAATGAAGACTGTGCTGTGGGAAATTCATCCTTCTCATGCTAATTCATACTTTATTTCTTTATTTCAGAAAAAAGAGGCTCTTCTGGATGAGGTAAGCCAGGGCTGTTTCACCAACCTCAGAATATGATGCAGCAGAGCATTCTCACATTGGAATAAAGTAACAGAGGGGGTATTTAAGGAAGCCACGAAGTGCTTATTTTCCTGAACTCAGACCAGAGCCCAACATGAAGTTTAAAATACATGAGTAATATAAGCATCAAATAAATATTTGGGTGAATTCATACTTTCAAAATTCATTTATTCATTCATTCTCTCAACACACTTGTGCTGATCATCAGCTCCGTGCCAAGCAGTTTGACAGATCCTCAGACAGAGGGAGACATTAAGACAGGCAAGTCGACAAGTTGCTATGATTTGTGGGAGAGTGCTGCTCAGAGCTGCGTCTGTGGCACCGTGGGGGCTGCCAGTCCCACATGCCAATGCCAAAGACATCTACAAAAGAGGTGGCCTTGAGTGGGGCTTTGCAGGGTGAATAGCTCATTAGACGAGAGGCGAGACAAGGGCACTGGGGAGAAGTGAGGGTGGGCCTGGTGAAGGGGGTGTCTGGGGAGTGGAGTTGGAAGTGTGAGAGTAGACTGGGATGTTTTATGAAGGGCAGAGAGTAAACGGAATCTTGAACAGTGCAGTTCTAAGGCATGACCCTTTTTCGTGAGGAGCTAAAAAATAAAATCTACTTTGTTAAAAAGTCTCCACAGCCTCTCAACATTTCCTCCCTGCTCTTGGGATTCTTTCTGGGTAGCAGTTGTAGTCCCAGGTTACAGGGGCGGGTGGGGGTGCCCCATTTCCATTTGGACCACAAAGGGGAGGCCATGGTTTCCCAACTCTAAGGGTGTGGGTGCAGGTTCTGGGGTTTCTGGTACTTTCTTATTTCCAGTCCTGCCGGGAGCTCCTTCCCATTCTTCCCAATTAAAGTATCCAGGGTTCGGGCCCAGGAGGTACCACGGGTGATGCTGATGTGCAGCCAGAAGTGAGAGAGAGCATGGCCTGAGTGGCCAAATTTTAACTTGCCTGCGCCAATTACTATCCCTTTAACCTTGGGCAAGCTCTGTACTCAGCCACCTCACGTGGAGGTGTTGGACCCCAGCTGTGCACCAGGCTCTGTGCTAGGCTCTAGGGAGTGAACTGTGAACCAGCGGGACACAGCCCACCCTAACAGGGTGCCCAGTCCACAATCAGACAGCCACTGGACCCGTGTGTTCAGCATGTGGCAGGCTTACAGCGCCAGGTTTCAGTGAGGGGCATGAGTGTCTGAGGTCTACGTTCAAATGGCACAAGCCTCCCTCCATTAGCAGGCTACTGGATGCCAAACCATTGCGCCACCTCACCCATTAGAGAGCACCCCTGTACTGCTCCTCTCAGTCCCGGCCACGGCAGTCACCACCTCGGTCACCACCACAAGACCCAGCTCCTCGGGCCTGGGCCTGCTCCCTCCAGCCCCTGGTTGTCCACTCGGGGCCACATCCTTCCTCTGGCCAGTCCAGAATTGCAGTTTCAAATGTCCTCTCTCTGACCTTCTTCTCCCATCTTCAGGTACTTCCATTGTACACCTGCACCACCAATTCTAAGATCCCACACCCCAAGATCTCTGACACATTGGCCTTCTCCCTTGTCCCTCCGTCAGTACCTGCTCCCCTCACTGCCCTCTTCAGTTCATGGGCCATCATTAGAATCACTCCCACCTCAGCTCCTTCACACTGACCTTAAAGTGGTATTTTTATGTTGTATGTATTTTACCATGAGTAATAGAGGGAGACCTTCTTCATCCGCCCACTACCAAATCTGCCTATGTTCTCTGTAAGCATGACTGGAACCACACCTCCACCAGGGTGACCATGCCTCCACCGGGTGACCATGCCTACACCAGGCTCCCTCTGTTCCTGCCGTTACCCCTCCTTCAGGCACATTCCTGCCCCAGGCCTTGGCATGTACTCTCCTTCTGCCTGGAAGGCTCTCTCTCCAGGTATTTGCCTGGCTTGTTCCCACCCTCTACTCCGTCTCTACTGAAATATCACCTCCTCAGAGAGCCCTCCATGTCCACCCTGCTCCATCATCTCCAGTCCCGTGCCCTGCTCTCCTTGTCTTCCTAGTATGTTTCTCTACCTGACATTCTGCTGCACTTGCGTTACTCTTTGCCTCTCGGAGTGTCAGTCCCATGGAGGTGTAGGCCACCTCGTTCTTGTTTGCTGCTCTGTCCTGAGTTCCTAGCATCATCCCTGGCCTGTGGCAGGTGCTAAATGCATAATGTTTGAATGAGTGGGCACATTTGGGACTTCCCAAAGGACCGGATCCCGTGCTTATGAGGCAGATAGCCATGTGTGTCATCTGTCATATTCTGCCTTCTCTCTTCACATGTCCCCTCCTGAAGCCTCTGTTTGCTCATCTCTGAAGTAAAGATGATAACAATACCTACTTTTAAGGGCTGCATGAGGGTTCAGTGTGACAGTCTGTGGAAAGTGTGTGGCCCCCAGAGGTGTTCCGTGAGATCCCATCCTACAGCAGTGGAGAGGATGTGGCATCAGTGGGCCTAGGCCCTAGTGTGGTCCTTGCCACTCCGTATGGCCACCACACGGGTCACATGACACCAGACTGTGACTCAGTTTCCCTTGTTTATAAGATGGGAATGTTAGCATTAACCCTCCTGGGGTGGTTGTGAGGTGTGAAAGAGAAATCACTTTTTAGCATTGCCAAAGCATCTGGGTTAAATGTAGCACTCAGGAAATTCTACCGAGTGTATCTACTCCCCTTACTTCCGTGCTCTGGTTGGTATCATTTCAGCAACTCGGAGCCCTCCAAGGAGCCCTGGTGGCGCAATGGTGAAGCGCTTGGCTGCTAACCGAAAGGTTGGTGGTTTGAACCCACCCAGCGGCTCCACAGGAGAAAGACCTGGCGGTCTGCTTCTATAAAGATTACAGCCCAGGAAACCCTATGGGGCAGTTCTACTCTGTCACATGGGGTCGCTATTAGTCAAAACTCAATGGCACACAACAACAAACAAGAACTCCTCACCCTTCCAGCTAATGCAGAGAGGCACCCCATAACTAGCAGTAGCCTTACTGGGTTAGTCCAAGTATCTGTCATGTTCTTAGCGTGTTGTTTTGTCCTTAATAACTGACGTTCTCTTGCCTTCCTTTGTGGTACTTCGTTTCTTAACCCTGTGTTTCTGACATTTCCCTTGCCTTTAAAAAACACGAAGTTTGTTTTTGTTTTTTTTTTGGTAGTTAATATAGAAGCGTCTAGACCTCTAAGCTTATGTTTTATCTGCACTCAATGTGATGCTTATTGTTCTCTTAAAATGTTAAAAGAGCCGTGAGTCCTTTGTCAAGCTGTGGTATTTTTAACCAACACTAGAAGTAGGATCACTCAGAATTGACTTACGGAAAAAAAGTGCTGTCCACAGAACATTGATTTCAGAACTTAGAGAGAGCATCTATGTATATTCCTTAGGAAAATCATTTAGGATTAAGGTCAAAGGGTAAATAATTTTATTGCCATAGCTCTAGGGATTCTGCTATACCCTGCCCTGGGGGTGCAACAATTAAGCACTCGGCTGCTAACCGAAAAGTTGATGGTTCAAACCTACCTAGCACCTCCTCAGGAGAAAGGTGTCGCAGTCCGGTTCCATAAAGGTGACAGCTTAGGAAACCCTATGGGCAGTTCTGCTGTGTCACAATCAACTAATTCTTTCAGAATCGATTTGACGGCACCTAACAACAGCAACAACATATGAAAAGTACATGAAAGTAGAATAAACCATTCTACTGTGAAAAGATAACTGTGTAAAACATGGACTAGTATTAACAGCTAAATTTAATTGCTTTGAATGGATAATTCATTTATATTCCAAGCATCCATTTACTGAGGGAACAGGTACCTGTGTGTTTTTCTTTCCAGAGCAGTGGTGTGCTCCTGACTGGAGATTTCGGGTGAGAGAGAAAGGTTCTTGTAGCACGGTCTGTGACTGTGCAATAGTAAGGGCAGTCATTTTCTCTACTGTTACTGTGTTTCCCTCTGGAAATTTCTTCCATCTGAAACTGCCATCTCCCAAGGAAATTCACATCTGTTTCCTCTCTCCTCTCCCACCAGGCAGCCATCGTGCTTCAGGCGGCTTTCCGGGGACACCTCGTGCGGGCACAGCTCCTGGCCAAGAGAGCCTTTGGTTCCCCAACTCCCAGCACGCCAAGCCCCCCAGGGAAGGTAATGTCAGGGTGCAGGGCTCAGACCTGACATCCCCCCACTTCCTGTTTCCACGCACTTCACCAGCTGGGAGCACAGAGCATTGTTCACTCTTGGCTTCTACCTGTCCAGGAGGTGTGCCTTACCCACCACCCTCCTCACACGCCACCCCGCCTGACACGCTACCCCTTCTCACATGCCACACCCTCTCATGCCACGCCTCCTCACATGCCACCCCCGTCACGTGCCACCCCCCTCACATGCCACCCCTCCTCACACGCCACCCCCTCACACACAACGCCTTCCTGAAACACCACCCCTACTCACACGCCAACCCTCCTCACGTGCCACCCCTCCTCACACGCCATCCCCTCACAAGCCACCCGTCACACGCCACACCCCTCACACGCCACCCATCCTCACATGCCACCCCCTCACACGCCACCACCTCCTCACATACCATCTTCACACTCCACCCCTCCTCACACTCCACCGCCTCACGTGCCACCCCTCCTTACATTCCACCCTGTCACGTGCCACCCCTTCTCACACACCACCCCTACTCACACGCCAACCCTCCTCACACGCCACCCCCCCACACGCCACCCCCTCACACACCACGCCCTGCTCACACGCCACCCCTCCTCACACACCACCCCTCCTCACATACCATCTTCACACTCCACCTCACACGCCACCCCTCCTCACACGCCAGCCCTCCTTACATAGCATCCTCACACACCGCCCCTTCTCACGCTCTACCCCTCCTCACATATTACCCCCCACACGCCACCCCCCCCACACGCCAACCCTCCTCACATACCATCCTCACACTCTACCTCTCCTCACACACCACCCCCTCACACTCCACCCCTCCTCAGCATGTCACCCCCTCACACGCCACCCCTCCTCACACGCCACCCCTCCTCATATACTTCATACTCCACCTCTCCTCGCACGCCACCTCCCCCTACACACCACTCCTCCTCACATACCATCCTCACACTCCACCCCTTATCACACGCCACCCCCCTCACACGCCACCCCCCACATGCCACCCCTCCTCACATACCATCCTCACACTTCACCCCTCCTCACACTTCACCCCTCCTCACACGCCATCCCTCCTCACACACCATCTTCACACACCACTCCTCACATACCATCCTCACACTCTACCTCTCCTCACACACCACCCCCTCACACTCCACCCCTCCTCAACACGTCACCCCCTTCGCACACCACCACTCCTCACACACCACCCCCTCATATACCATCCTCACACTCCACCATCCTCACACTCCACCTTCTCCTCACGCCACTCCCCCACACGCCCTCCTCACATGCCACTCCTCCTCACATACGATTCTCACACTCCACCCCTCATCACATGCCACCGCCCCCCACACGCCACCCCTCCTCACATACCATCCTCACACTCCACCTCTCCTCACACACCACCCCCTCACATCCACCACTCCTCACACGTCACCCCCCTCACATGCCACCCCTCCGCACATGCCACCCCTCCTCACAGGCCATCCCCCACACGCCACCCCTCCTCACACACCATCTTCACACTCCACCTCTCCACACACGCCACACCGTATCACATACCATCCTCACACTCCACCCCTCCTCACATACCATCCTCCTACACCACCCCCTCACACTCCACCCCTCCTCACACGCCACCCCTCCTCACATAGCATCCTCCCACACCACCCCCTCACACTCCACCTCTCCTCACATGCCACCCCCTCTCACATTCCACCCCTCCTCACACATCACCCCCCTACACCACCCCTTCTCACACTCCACCCCTCCTCACACGTCACCCACCTCACACGCTGCCCCTTCTTGCACACCATCCCTTGGCACAGTCAAGCAAGGAAGTTCTGCCCCTGGTTTAGACCTGCAATTGATTTAGCTTTAGAGGCAGGATGGCTTTGAAGAGCCAGAGACAAAGTAGCACGTCCATCTTGTGTTAAGATAAACCGTAAAAACCAAACCCATTGCCATCAAGTTGATTCTGACTCATGGCGACCCCATGTGCTATGGAGTAGAACTACTCCGTAAGGTTTTCAATGACTGTAATGTTAACAGAAGCAGATCATCAGGCCTCTTCCATGGAGCCACTGGGTGGGTTTGAAACGCCACCCTTTAGGTTAGCAGCCAATTGCTAACCGTTTGCACCACCCAGGTACATTTCAATTAATATAGAAGCTTAAAAAAATAAGAAACATGTAAGCTCTCCGTATCAGCTCCTGCCTCCTACCTTTTCTGTCAAAAAGATGAAACATACATCAGGAATCTCGAGAGTTCAGAGCCCACCATCAGGTGAGAGCTGACTACGTTCATTAGTGTCAGCTGGGCCCCCTGGAGAAAGGGGGTGGGCGAGGCTGAGAGCCGCCTCCTTCCACTGTTGTTGCAGCACCCTGCCACACCCCGCAGCCAGAGACACGCCACCCCAGACAGCGCGGAGCTGGAGAAAGCTGTTACGCTGGTCCAGTCTGTCTTCCGGGCACACCTGGCGCGGACCAGGCCAGGGTGAGTCAGGAGGCCGTCCACAGGGCAGGCCTATCTTCCATGTCAGGAGAAGGGCGCTGGAGCAGAGACCATGCAAGAGGCCGGCCACCCTGAAAGCCACCCTAGCACCATCCCGGGGATGGGCTGGTGAGCAGCAAGTCTGTGGGTGCCTGCCGCTGAGAGCGGGCCACTAGCCGTGGTGAAGGCCACGACTTTGGGAAAGTCCTATCACCAGGTTGCTGTGGAAAGGGCCACAGTTCTGACTCTTGGGAAGAGGCATTTCTGGGTTTGTTTCTTCAGACATGTAGCTCAGGTATCCACTGGCTTGTAACTGGCTGGCTGATTCTGTTAACACGTTCCTTTTTAAAGAAAAGTGTGATGTAATCTGTGTTCAGCAGGATGTGGGTGTTACCAGCATCCTTCCTACAGCAACGCATGCTTGTTTCACATAGCAGCCTCCAGGCCTCCTGTGTAGGTGCCAGGACCCTCTTGTTTAAGTCGACTCGGGCAGAGTGGGATTTACTGTAAGACCCAGAGAGTGTCTTCCAGAACACGAGGTCAGGGCTGCCATGGGCCCGGAGTAGACCAGACCCAGGTCTGGTGCTCCGGTGGGAAGCCAGGACTCCTTGTCCTCGTGCCCCACCCCACCCTGCGTGTCCACCTTCCCCATGTGACAAAAGATGTACCAGTAGCTTTTCAGTCTGCCACTTCTCCCTGCAGAAAGAGTGCCAGATCCCATGGTCGGAGCCCCTGTCAGTTGAGATGGCCTCACTCCTCAGCCCAGGCCAGGGCTCCCACCCTGGTACAGTCAGCCTTGGCCAGAGGGGGAGCTGCTATATGCCTTGTCACCGTGTCCACTGGGGACAGGGCAGCTGGCCCTGCAAGGGGAGTTGGCACCCAAGCCTTGCCAGAACCGCGGAGCCCTGATACACAGAGCAGGAAGGGGAGACGCCCCAGCCAGCAAGCTCCTCTGCCCAGTGCAGGCTGTTGGGGCCTTTCCGAGGAGCTTTCCAGCTGGGGTCCCAGAATTCTGGGTAGTTGGGCTCTGAGGCTGCCTGGACAGCCGCTTTCCAGCACATTGGGGCACTCCAGTGTCTTAGTTAACCCTGTGCTGGTATAACAAATATCACAAGTGGGTGGCTTTAACAAACAGAAATTTATTTCTCACAGTTAGGGGCTAGATGCTCGAACTCAGGATGCTGGCTCCAGGGGAAGGCCCTCTCTCTGTCAGTTCTGAAGGAAGGTCCTGTCTCTTTAGCTTCTGTTCCTTGGCTCTTTGGTGATCTTCATGTGGCATGGCATCTATCTTTCCCCATCTTTTGTCTGCTTCCTTGCTTGTTTAATCTCTTTTATATCTCAAAAGAGATTAATTTAAGACACACTCTATACTAATCCTGCCTCATTAGCATAACAAAGAAAACCTACTCCCAAATGGGATTATAACCACAGGTATAGAGGTTAGGATTCACAACACATATTTTGGTGGGGCACAATTCAATCCATAACACTTAGTGTAGGCCTCAGACCCATGTTCACATTCCTTAAAGCTGGAGTCAGCTGGAGCTTCTTTCTCTTTTCCAGTGCTCCTGGTCAAAGGACAACCACTGCAGCTTCTGCTAAGAGGACGTTTGCTTCCACGGCAGACAGGGACGCCTCCTCTCCACCTTCCCTCAGAGCTTCTCCTGGTAATTCCGCCTTGCGTTGTTCTGAGTGTGGGTGCAGGGCTGCTGGCCCACCGCGTGTTAAGTTGTGAGCTGCCGCCTTCAGGGATCATGGGGCTACGTGAGGGACACGGGTGGGTTGTCCCTCCTGCAGCTGTCTCCTCAAGCTGAGGAGACACCTCAACCAGGGCTTCCGCTCCCGTTCTGGGCTGTGGAGGAACGAGAAGCCCCGAGGGCCCCATGCTCTGCTGGAGCCGGTCCCTGTACCACAGCCTCTCCTGCCTTTACGTTCCTTCTCAGTTTCCTCTGGAGCGAGGTGGCTCCTTCCCTCAGAGCAGTACTTTTTTTAAGTAAAACTTTGCTTGTATTTTCTCTTCTACTTCATTAAGGTCCCAAGATAAACTATCCATGAGGAAGTCTTGGGGGCTGGCAGAGTGCCACCCCAACTCAGGAAGTCTCGTGTGGGGCTGTGGCCTCTGCTGGCTGGCCTTGGGCCCACCTTTTGGGCCCAGCATCCTCACATGCAAGTGGCAGTTGGGCCAGATACCCTGAAAGTCACTGTCTGTTCCAAAAACCTGTGATTCTGTGGGTGTCCTTCATATCCTTCCTCTCTTGTCCTGTAATTAGGAACCTCCCACTGCAGTTGCTTGCTTTGATGATTCCTTTAGTGCTGAAGAGTCCTGTTTTGCTGTTTGGGACTGTCCTTAGACTAAGGAATGTTGTCTTAGGGCTTTGTTTGTGGATGTAGTGTCCCGGGTGCTGAGCTATCAGACTCATCTCACGTGGGCACATTTCCGATGAAGAACTTTTCTATACTGAGTTCTTCAGTCTCAGAGATAGAATTAGAGACAGATACAAGTATGGAATAGTACTTGGTATAAAGGAAAACCACAAAAGGAAGCTGCTCTTCTAAACCAGAAACATCCTAGGGTGAGAATGACAAATGAGTGTGCACATCTTACCCGTTGTCAGCACGTCTTTGTGCAGAGTTGTGCTCTGACTCACCTGCCTTTGCAGCTCAGGATGACAGCGGGGCCAGCAGTGGGGAGACCGTGGAGGAGTCTGCGGCTGAGGAGGAGGCCCTGATGCCGGGGGCGCCTGCTGTAGGTAAGTGCAGCACCCCAGCAGGGAGGCAGGAAGGACAGCTGCCCTCAGCCAAGTGTTTCTTTGTGCATTAGGCACTGCCCCTTCCTTCCCAGGTCACTAGCCTGTCAAACTGTGTCTTGGAGAACGTCCTACATGAGCCAGCAATTTTACACCAGACCCAGTCTGAAATCCCCATGTTTGAAAACAAATTTCAGTCAATTCTTCTAGCTTTGTCAGAGCAAACTTTGATATTGTCTCCAAAACCTCTACTTTCAAACTCAATGAAGAAGGACAGGCAGTACAGGGATTTAAAGGAAGACATGAGGATGCCACTGTATTGTGGTGTCAAACCTTGCCTAATTTCATGGCGGACAGTGAGAATCAGAATCAGCACAAGGCTGATTCCTAAGAGGTAGATGTCAGACGTACCTCCTCTCTCCAACCTTTTTACCAATTCTAACACTAATCATCTCTCCCATGGCATTTTACTTCTGTGCTAGGTTGGGTAATCCATTGCAATGGCCACACAGAACTCACAGACCATACTTAGAGTTAGTGGTTTATTAAGGAAGTAACGGTACAACTGCAGATCAGGATCAGGAAGCATGTGAGCAAAATCTGGAAGGCTGCCCTGAAGTGGAGAGTACATCCCTCCCTTTTTCAGTGCAGGTTAGCTCTCTCTGCTCCTCTTGGCCATGCAAGCAAGCACGCCCTTCTCTGCAGTGCACACCCCCTTTCAGCCATGCAGGCCCCCTCTCAGCCCTCTGAGGACAGGCCCCCTCTGAGACAGGCCCTCCTCTGGGCCCCCTCAGGACAGGCCTCTGCTTTTGGCCTCCCTGCCATCAGCCTCTCCACTGCTGTCTGACCCAGCTCACAGCCAGTGCAGCAGTTTTGTTCAGCTCTCTTAACAGCATTCCTAGCAGGAGGTTTCTGTTGTCACCACTGACTCTGCCGCAGGGTCCCTTCCAGGTCTCTCACTGCCAGCTCTGCTGCAGAGCCCATTCCAGGCCTCTTGCTGTCTTCAGTGTTAACAGCTCATAACCTGTGGTACAGCTCCTCTAGGAGGTTCCTCCCCTCCTCTCTCTGCTTCTTGCCTTCTTGCCTCTCTTGCCTTTTATCGTCTTTGCTTCCTTCTCTTTCTGTCTGCTAACCTCTGTGGGGTTGCCTGCTTATAATTAGCAAACTCCTGGTCAATTTCAAGGCATGACCCTCTCACCAGGGCCACGAACTGACCAATCCCCTCTCAGTAGGCCATAGACACTTCATTTGTGTAGTCTGTAGTCACTTTATTTGCATAGTATATTGACCAGTCCCTGCAACAAGCTTACCAGTCACAGGGCAGGCTGCAGCCCAGGGCCAGACAAAAAGTATCAAATCACAAGTTGTTTACAGCTTACTCAGGCAATGCCAGTCAACCTGGACAAAAGTAATAAACCCTCTGGGGTGGAAAACTGGGGCAAATGTAACTCTTCAGGATTTAGGGGTGAGATATCTCAAGCTGTTTCTTCAAAGAACCAAAACAAAAGATAACATAGAGGAACTCACTTCACCACAGTTTCCCAAGCTGAAAACCCAGAGAGACATCCTATAGTGCTCACAGGCATTCTGGAGACTGTCCTATAGTGCGGTTGCCCCAAGGCTTCAGACTGTGCTCCATAACCCAGAGCCATGCTGACTCTGCCAGGCCAGCCTCAGTGACCGTCAGACTCCTTGTCAAGCTAGGTCTGATCAGGGCTAAAGTGTTTGCTTACACTGCTTGCCTTCCCTGTTTGCCATAAACTGTCTCAGAGCGGCTGCTTCCTCCCCTACCCCCCAGCTCCGCAGGCAGAGTGCACAGGTGTGCACGCAGGTGCCGCTCTGCTGCACCATCTCTGCCGAGGGAGTGTGTCTTTGTGAGGAGTGAGTCAGGCAGCTGGACAGTGCCTTTGGTCTGGCTGGGAAAGTGTTCTTAGAAGAAAAAAATGAAATTTTTAATCTCACAAAGTTCCACTTTAATATTGATTTCCTTAAAAGTGACAGAAAAAATGCTGCCACGCAGTGTCTGAAGCACAGCTGAGCTGTAATTTCCTTCCCCCTTTATCTACATCAGCGATGCTTCTCGCACTTTCTTCTTTGGGAGGTGGTTAGCAGGAGAGCGCCCTCCCCAAGCCCAGGGGCCAGCGGCTGCTGTCCTCACCGCCCCCAGTTCAGAGGTCATGAGGGGCCTGCCGCTGCCCTCCCTCTGCAGGGTGGAATGTTGTTAGGTGCTACTGAGTCGATTCCAACTCATGGTGACCCCATGTTTGCAGAGTAGAACTGCTCCATAGGGTTTTCAAGGCTGTGACCTTTCAGAAGCAGATCACCAGGCCTGTCTTCTGAGGCACATTTGGATGGGTTTGAGCTGCCAGTCCTTCGGCTAGTAGTCAAGCACTTAACCATTTGTTCCACCAGGGCCTCCTAGGGTAGATGAAAGGATCTGGAAAATGTAGATGTGATGAAGAAGCAATTAGAAAATGGGGAAATGGCACAACATCCTGATGGCTCATGGTGGCCTTTGGTGTCACCTCCCACATCACCCTCCCTCACACAAGCTGGGCATGCATTCAGGAGGTGGTGTTTTCCAACAAGCAAACCAGCGCTTCTCGGTGCCTGGGACCCCACTCTGAGAACCACACTCAGGGCCAGAAGTGTAGCTGGGCCGCCTCGTGCTGGCACGTCCGCACCTCGTGCAGTGCAGGTGTTTTGATTTGGGGGAATGGCCAAAATATTCCCAGCTGAGTTTGGAGATGGAGGAGGTGTGGCTACAGGGGGTGAAGTGGTGTTCTGGCAAGCAGCAGGTGGAACTGAGTCTCCTCACCGTCAATGCTCTGGCGTGGGAGTAGTGTCCACAGTGGGAGAGAGGCTGGGATGGAGCCGTGGAGCCGCAGAGCCCCAGACGCGGCCCCCTCCTAGGGAGGTGGTGTTCCTGACGCACCCTTCTCTGTGTTGATTCCAGTGGAGCCCAGGCTGTCCGGGTCCCAGCCCCTGCTCTCCAGGACACCGCCTGTGCTCTCTGGTTCTCAGCCTGTGGAGCCGCCCCCTGTGGACGAAGTGCACTCGGATGACTCTGATGACGTCGTCATCTCCCCGTCCCTGCCCGGGAAGAAGAGCTCCTCGTCCTAGGCCCTGACCGCCGTTCCCACACGGTGGGGGCTCATTCGGCATAAGGTCAGGGCTGAAAGGACAAAGCGCATCCTAGAGAACATAATAACTAAAATGGGAAAAATAATTTACCTTGTTAGAAAAGAGTGATATCTACTGAACACCTCTACCCCAGCCCTGGCTCTGCTCCTTCATGTGTGTATTTGCTTGTTGGTTGGAGGCATCCCAGATGCCTTCGTTTCCTTCTTTGGGGAGCAGGTGGGGCACCGTCCCCTCGCCTGAGGCTGCGGTCAGGGTCATAGTTTCATGCCAAACAGACATGAGTGCCCTGGAAGGGTGGTGGATGGGAGCCCTGCAGAGACGCAGGCCTGTCCAGCACATCATGGGCTGCCATGGACCTGGACACGTCGAGTTACCACCACCGTCACCACCATTCGTCATCCTCAACGTCATCTTCAGCAGCATTTGCTTTGTTCTGGGTGCAGCAAGTCAGGCTCACTTTGCCGTGCTGCTCTTTTCAAGAGAGTCAGATGAGGCTGGACACCCCAGGGGAGGGTTGTGGCCCCCACGGCCCCATAGCTCAGCGCAGCCACTACAGGCCACCCCGGGGCAGGGTGGTGGTCCCTGCGGCCCCACAGCCCATTGCAACTGCTACAGGCCACCCTGGGGCCCGATGGCAGCCCCCTTGTCCCCACAGCCCAGCGTAGCCCCTGCAGAAGCTAGTGAGCTACTAAAAGAGCCAGTGTCCTGATGCTTCCTGGTTCCACCCCCACTGGCACCACCTTCAAGGGCCACTGCCCGCCAGGAAGGAGTTGGAGTGGAATTCTTTTAGGGGGTGGACTAAGACAAAAACAATACCAGGTTAAAATGACAGAAGCAACATCAGAATTGCTTTTGAAAAATGCAGCAGGAAGAGCTCCTCCCCACAGCCCAGTCATAGGTGCTTTTACCACGTGGTCACACCGAGGCACGGGAGGGCTGAGGAGGCAGGCCTGGCCATTTGACTTGGAAGCCAAGTACTTGCACCCACGGTGACCAATGTCCTGGCTTCCAGGGACAGTCCCCCCCACTGTGGTGCCTGTGAGCCTCCTCATGGGCCACAAGCTGCCGCAGTGGGGCCTGTTGAATTCCCTCGGGCCAGCAGCTTGCTGTGCTTGGCAGAGTTCCTTCTGGAAGCTCGCCAGCTTAGTCCTTGGTTTGTTCTTGAGTTTGGCCCTTACCAGTGGGACACTGTGAGTACCAAAGGGCATTCAGACCCACATACCCCCAAGTCTGGGTAGTGAATTTTTCCTACAGAATCTACTCAGGGTCTGACCTGCCTGACCCAAGAACTCCTTCTCTGCCAGGCGGGTAGTCTGTTCAGTCTTAGGAGAGATCCAATACTAGAAAGTTCTCCCTGAGACTGAGCAGGCAGTTCTCCAAGGGTTTTGCCCACTGGTGATAGTTCCATCCCTGGACCCTACCCCGCAAACAGGACACCCACCCCCTCATCAGCATCCTGACATTGAACCTGGGGAGTGGGGCGGGCAGGCCTAGGCAGGTCCTTTTCTGGAAACTCAAGGGGCCTTCTCCACAGTGCTGGGAAGGGTTCCGGCTCCACCAGCAGCAGGGCCCTGTTTGAGGGTGGGCACTTCTATTCACTTCTGGTGGGACCATGGGGACCTCTCATCCCAGCTGTATGCATGCCGTCAGCATCCAGCGGGGCTCAGAAGGCATGGGCCTGCAAAGCCGTCCTCAGCCCCCTGCCATCTCCACGTGTGCTCCATTTATAACCGGCTGACAAGTCCAGCCAGGGGCCTGGCTTGTCTGATGTTTTTGTATGTTTGTTGTGTGGTCTGCTAAGTCAGTTTTCATTTTTCTTTCTCCCCGCTGAACTGAACGGTCACTCACCCGGGGACTTGAGGAAGCGAGTGCAGCCCCGCCTCGGTCTCTTCCTGTGGCCCAGCCCACCCACCCAGTTCAGAGGCAAAGTCTGTGGGCCATTCTGTCCAGCACAGCTCCAGGATGACAGCAAAGGCCCACCCACCAGCCTCGCATTCGCTAGGGGCAGGGGGGGGGACTCAGTCCTGTGTTGTGATCACCCCTCCCCCACATTATTGCAGGCATCTCTGCAGCTACTTTCTCACCCTGAGGTGCTCATGGCCTTGGAAGATCCGGGTTATGAGCATCAAGGAAGACTCATTCATCATCAGGGAGGCATGCAGGCCGTGTTCCAGGAGAGGGTGCACAGAAGGTGTACTGGACAGCAGGAGGGTGACCAACACATGGCCCAGCTATGGCAATGCT
The DNA here is from genome assembly GCF_000243295.1 of Trichechus manatus latirostris. Taxonomy (NCBI): domain Eukaryota; kingdom Metazoa; phylum Chordata; class Mammalia; order Sirenia; family Trichechidae; genus Trichechus; species Trichechus manatus. The sequence continues at coordinate 2,660,326 of NW_004444087.1, forward strand.
CTGTCGTGGGCCCCAGTTCATTCCTGACGCCCTGTCACAGGGTCTTGGGCCCATTCCTGATCCTCTGTCACAGGCCCAGGTCCCTTCCTGACAATCATGGGTCCATTCCCAGCGCTTCATCACGGGGCTGGGTCCCTTCCCAAGTGGCAGACGGCCATGCATCCTTGTACACCATGACCTGCAATCACCTGGACAACGGGCAGATCTGAGGAGAAGACCAGGTCAGCTGTGGGCTTGTTCCCCAAGAAAAGGCCCTGAGAACCATAAACATCTGGATCTCTCCATTAGAAGTATGTACATAGTCTCGAGGTTACCTCAGAAAGTGATGCCTCCACCCCGTGGCCTCACCTGGCCTCTGCGTGTCCAGGTGCTCCACATGGACCCCTTGCCAGCCGCTCTGGGGTTACCCTGGGTAACTGCACCATGGCTGTGTCTCACGAGAAAATGCCATGTCCCATGAGGAGGGTGGCAGGGCAGTGCTGGCACTAACTCAAGCCCTGCATCAGGACCACTGGCAGAGGGAGCAGCCAAGGGAAACCCAGCTGGAGAGGAGGGCAGTCCTGCCCTCTCCCTCAGCTGCTTCAAAGGATGGCCTTCAGAGCCTGTGCCGGCTCACGAGGGGCCCACCCCTCCCAGGAGCCTTCTGGAGCCACAGGCAGGGAGTGAGAATGGGAGAGTCCAGGAGAAAGGGGCCTCACCCAGGTGATTGGCACGGGCGCAGACCTAGGCGTGGACTCTCCCAGGCACATGGAGGTCACAGCCACTTGCTCTGCCTGGTTTCCACGGCAATGCCTCCACATCACGATGGACTCAGAGCAGTGGGAACACTAGTGCTATCAGAGGCGTGTAGGTAGTCCAGCTGCAAGGACACCCCTGAGCAGCAGAGGGCACATCTGGAGGCCTCTCTGGCCCCATGCCTGTGGGGGCCACTGCCCCTGCCCCGGCAGCTCCTTCCTCCCATGGAAACCCCCAAGGTGCATGGGGACGCGGACTGGCCACTGGGGCACCACGCCTGTGGGGCTACTGTTGGACCCTGTTCCTGTCACCAAGGCCAGTCTCAGCCAGAGTGGACCACCTGCCAGTCTTGTGTAGGTGCCAGGCAGTCACACACACGTCTAAGCAGAGCCATGACCATGGGGACCAGCTCCTCACCTTCCCCCACCTGACGAGGGACTCAGGAGAAGGTGCCAGAAGGGGAAGGCGCAGGAGGGCCCAGGCAGGCTGCTCACTCAGGGAACTAGAGAGGAGGCTGTGACAAGGCCGACAGGCGTTCGTTAGGCTGGTGAGGGAGGGGGGCTAGCTCAGTAGCACGTTGTTTCCAACAGACGGAGTGTGCCCATGGAGCGTGGTCCCAGAGAAAGGGGTGGGTGTTGGAGGCGGCTCATAGGGTTCCTGTGGGGGTTGGGGGCCTAGTGTCTGAGAAGCCTGTCCTGACTGGTTCACCGCTGTCTTCCCCGTGGCAAAGGGCATTGGTGTGCACCCCAGCCACCCGGGCGACACTTAGCCCAGGCCTGGTGTGTGAGCAGAAGGGCGTATTGGTGTATTTCTGTTTGTCAGGCTTTCTTTTCTTTTTTTTTTTAATTTTATTTGTTGTTAAGAATATACACAGCAGAACATACAGTTTCTCTGTGTAAGATTTAGTGGTGTTGATTGCATTCTTAGAGTTGTACAGCCATTCTTGCCCTCCTTTTCGGCTGTTTGTTGGTTCATCTTGGGTAGGAGGGCTCTCTAAGTAGGCAGACGGTCCCAGTGCCTGCTTTCTTCACTCTCTGACACACGTCTCCTCTCCTCCTGAGAAGAGGGTGAGGGCTGTGCTCCTGGCTCCTAGGCTGGACCACAAACCTCTACACAGAAGACCCGTTAATTTAGGAGAGGTGGGCCAGCATTGCACCGCCTACCAGGGCTGGGCTCAGTTTTGAAGAAGTAAAGACCCCTCCTAAAAGCTTATGAGTGGCCATCCATGATGCAACAATTGGTCTCTATTCACCTGGAACAGCAGAGGAAGAAGGAGACCCAGGAATCAGAGAAGGAAATGGACTACAGTTCTAATTGCCTTCGTGAACTACTGCCTCCTTTACCATGAGAACTGGATGGTGCCCGGCTACCATTACTGAACGTTTTGACCAAAGACCCAATAGATGGATCTTGATCAAAAGAGGAAAATCAGGAACAGGATTTCAAACTCATATGGAAACCAGACTTACTGGATCCATTGAGACTGGGATCTAATTCTAATTCCTGAAAATAATCTTTAAACCTTAAACCAAAACTCTCCCATGAAGCCATCGTTAAACTAAACAATTTAGCCCAATGAATAACGCATGTGTGCCTTGAGCATTGCACTCTGATAAAGAAGTTTCTATAAGAGTTCAAACTGACAACAGTTCATCTAAAGCCCAGATGAGAATTTTTAAGGGGCAGAGAGCCTAAATTAATGGTGATGAAACAATATGGGTAGAGATAGCATGTTGACACAGTGTGAAGTATGTAACCAATGTTACTGAATTGCACATGTAGAAACCATGTGGTTGTGTATATTGCCACCAAAAAAAAAAAAAAAAAGACCCCTGCAGAAAGCCCATAACTGTCGCCATCTGCGTAAAAACCCACTCACGGCAGACCCGCCTTGCTCTGTGGAAGCGCCGCCTGCTCTCATGGGCGCCCCCTGGCACAGAGCCTCTCTGAGGAGGAACAGAGCGCTGGATGTCTGCAGGACTGGCAAGTTCGAGGTTCCCACTGCCCGGCTATCTGGAACAGGCTGTCCCTGCCAGTGTCCCGGCTTGGCCCAGCCAGCCAGGGACAGGTCGTTGCCTGGCCGTCCCCTGAAAAGCGAGAGCAGTGAAGTCTGAACGTTGACATGTAAAAACATCGTGGTAGCTTAGGAGAGGAAGGAGTGGGCCCCCGGGCCTGTGCGTTTTCATTTAGAGTTCATCGAATCTCACACAGACCATCTGTGACCTTTCTGGAGGGAGGGAGTGGTCACTGTGCTGCTCATTACTGGCCTTTGTAAATAAAAGCCCTTCTAAAGCATGTCCATCTCGATTGCCGCCCAGATCGCTCGCTCACAGTCACTCCACGTACATGACCCAGACAGCCCGTGGGTCCACTTCCGGGCTGCTGGCACCTGGCCATGGATGAGGCTCCGCTGAGCACCAGAGCCTTGGGAGGGAAGGGGCCCCGCTTGCACCCTGGGTGTCTGGCGGCCCCTCGGCCTCTCACTGAGCTGCTCTCCCTTTGCGTGAATGAGGTCGTGAGCACTGAGAGACGAAAATGTGCATGCGTGAGGGGTCTTTCTCCAAATCCTATTGAATTTTTGTTTTAGGAACAGGGAGGGAACAGCTTACTTAAGAATCAAACAACACATATGGCATTGACAAAAAAAAAAAAAAAAAAAAAAAACCCTTGATTCTGGGGTTTTGTTTTCCAATATTGTTGCTTTGCCCCCAGGAGGCTGCCTGCCCCAGACCTTCAGTGCTGGCGGCATTTGCTGCAAGCCCAGCAATCACTTGTGCATTAGCTTGGACGTTTCTGAGCCAGTCTCTGTAACCCATCACCCCTGTGTCCTGCGGGAAGTGGCTGACTCGGGAAACTTCGTGCTTTGCGGAGGAATCCAAGGGTAGAGAGCGGGGGCAGTGGACCCTGCATGCCACAGCCTGGAGCAGAAAGGAGGCAGCCTGGGGTGGAAGCATTTCAGCTCCACGGCAAAAAGAGAGTTAAGGTGCAGCCGTGGGCCTCCACCCCAGCAGACGGAGAGCCTGAATTATTGCATCACTACATTTAAAATCTCTGTATAATGCATGCACACACAGAGGCAGAACCCTCTCCTATTCCTGCCTCTCGTGTCACCTGCTCTCAGGAATTTGGGTAGAAGTAGGGCCCAGAAGGATACCATGGAAAAAGGCATTACAGTCATGTGTCACTTAATGTCCATGATAAAACGTTTTGTGAAATAGGACCTTATTTGATTTGGATGTTGTGGGAACACCATATTATATACAGTCAGTCCCTGGGTTCCCCAGCCCCACCTGCTGTTCCACCCGCCTGAGGAGCAGGAGCAGCCTGGCCAGGCAGCACCCCCTGCACCTACCCACTGGATACAGGAGGCCAGCCTTGCTGGGTGTGTGGCTTCAGGCTGGGCAGGGGCTGTACCAGCAGCCGGATGGGGACTTTGCACACATCTGGACACAGTGGGGAGATGCACGGGAGACATGGAGAGGTGGCCTCGGGGACTGGGTGGGCAGTGGGTGTGTGGCTGGTGGTGGTGACTCTGGCTGCCGCCACGCTGTTGCTTCCTGATCGTGTGCAGTCGCTCCTGCTGCCGCCCAAAGCCAGTAGCCCGCTATCACCCCAGTCCAGCTGGCATTCCCACCAGCACTGCGGGAGCGAAGGAGTCAGCAGGTGCTGCCCTGTGCCGGGAGTGGATGGCTGCCCGGCTGCTGGGCTGGTGAATGAAGCCAGGAGGAGGAGGTCCTTTGCGGGATTGGGATGTGCCCTGGAGCCCCGCTGCTTGTTCAGTCTGAGGGTTTGGGGTCTTTAACATCATCAGGGGAAAATAATAAACAAAAGGACTGCTTTCCCTTCCTAAAAAACAACAACAGCAGCAACCTTAGGGGACCACGGCGTCTATGCGGTCAGACATTGCCTGAATGGACATTAGGTAACACATGACTGTACTTCTGAACATTTTCTGTGTGATTTTAAATATGTATGTACAACAAAATATGTATGTATAGCGACAGGATGAGAGTCCCGCAGGTCCTGGTGAGACACTTGAATAAGGAATTCCTCCCAGGTCCCCGGGGAAGATAGAAACAGTGTGAACATCCTGGCCCTGGCTCCTTCTAGCGCTGCTGCTGGGCCCAGAGCGTGAGTGAGAAGCAGATTCTTCTCTGCTAATGGCCTAGGGCCATGCTGTCCTTGAACACCCTGGGGACTGTGGCCCATCAGACCACACACACACCACCACCACACCATGCCACATCCCACACACACACCACATGGACCACAATCACACCATACCACACCGCACATGCACAATCACCCCACACCCCCACACACACACCACATATACCACATCACAGCCACATCACAACCCCCACACACCACAACCACACCAACCCCACACATACTATAACCACACCACGTATACCGTCACCACACGCTACACCATACATACACACACCACATATACCACATGTACTACGCACACCACAGCCACACCACACACATTCACACACTCTCACCCAAAACTCAGACCATCTTGAGCTATAAGAGGCTCCTCCATCCTCCCAAAAACAGAGCCAAAAAGACAATGTGTCTGGCCAACTTGAAAATACGAACTTTTTACAGTTGTGGATACAATTCTCAAACACCAGCTTGTTAATAATCAATTTATTGATTTGGTTATACAGACATACTTACAATCACGCATAAAAAGTTAATTTAGAAGCGCTGCCTTTTTCCATTCTTCTGTTTCATGAACTCACGGGCATCTCCCACAGTGTCTTTGTTGCCTCGTTTAGAATCATCTAGCACCGTTTCCCCCCGCACACCGTCTTGACAGCCATCTAACCTGTTTGAGGTGCCTTCAGAGACTGAATCTCTATGAGATATGCTGTCCTTGGAAATCTCTCCCCAAACCACGAGGACCAGTTTGTAGGACATGGGGACAGTTTGTGGTAGTGGTGTCTGCTCTGTGTGTATATATTCACATTTCTGCAATATAACCACTAACTGTATTTTTGAAGTGGTTTTTAAAGCACTGATTCACAGTGACACCTAATACCTGCAAATGTGATGTTCTACTCCTAGAGTAACTACTAACTCTGAGTTAAATTTCTTTCTCGCTCTTTTTTAGCAATTCTGTCGGGCAACCTCTATGAGCATTGCTCATCCCATAGAGCCCTCCTCCCCATTGTTGCATTAGTTAGGGTGAGGTCTGGCTGGAGTATCGTTGTTGTTGTGTGCCGTCCAGTTGATTCCTACTTATAGCAACCCCATGTGACAGAGTAGAACTGCCCCATAGGGTTTTCTAGGCTATAGTCTTTACAGGGGCAGAACGCCAGGTCTTTTTACTGAGGAGCCACTAGGTGGATTTGAAATGCTGACCCTGCAGTTAGCAGCCAGGCACTTAACCTTTGTGTCACCAGGGCCCCTTGCTGGAGTATCAGAACTCCCAAAACAACAGGAATCTATACAACTTAGAAGGAGCCCTGGTGAAACCAATGGCTAAGCACTTGGCTGCTAACCGAAAGGTAAGCAGTTCAAACCCACCAGCCACTCTGCAGGAGAAAGATGTGGCAGTCTGCTTCCAAAAAGATTTACAGGCTTGGAAACCCTGTAAGACAGTTCTACTCTGTCCTATAGGGTCACTATGAGTCAGAATCGACTTGACGGCAATGGGTTTGGACACAGCTTAGAAGTTTCCAAAGTCCTGAGGCAAGCGATATAGATGAGGTACGATGGCTCTGTGATTTTCAGAGATGCACACTCTTTTCTTTATTGCTTCGTGCTCCTGAACACAAGGCTTCATGGCCTCAAATAGCTGCTTGAGCTCCAGCCATCACATACATGTTCCAGTCAGCAGGAAGATGAAGGGGGTGTCCCCTCACTTGAGGACACCTTCGCTTACATCCCATTGGTCAGAATTAGTCACTTGCACCCCCAGGTGCTGTCTTTATTCTAGGTAACCATCAACTGAATCAAAATGGGGGTTCTATTACTAAGGAAGAAAAGAAGAATGGGTCCAGTGGGAGGTCCAGGACACTCTACCACACTCCTCTAGGGCCCGTCTTCACCACCACCCCACCCCAGCTGCCTTGCTTCTAGGACACCCCTTAGCCTGTCCGCATTGCCTCTATGGTGCATTTGGTAGGAACTGTCGTGAACTGCTCAGTAGACTTACTTGGGTTCCATCTGATGCCTAGCTTGGAGCCCACACCTCCCCCTCAGCCCTGCAAGTCTCTCCAGCCCCCCATCGCCCTCCCTCCAGCAGCCCCTCTTTGCCTTGGTGCTTTCCACTGGCAGGGTGGTCCCTCCCATGGTGCCCACCCACACAAGCCCTGAGGACTACCCGCTTCCTCGGGTTGTGTGGTGCGGTCACAGCATGCCACACTGGCCGGGCCGTCTGCCCACATCACCCAGGTGTGTTGTTCACGTATCTGTTGGCATGTCTGCCTTTCCTGCTAGACTGAGCCCCACCAGGACTGGATCTGTGGGGCCGAGGGAATGCATTCATTTCCCCACCAAACACCCTGGGTACTGGGAGCCCCTCCTTCAGTGAGTGCTAGGGCAGGGATGGCGGGGGATCAGGCCAGGGTCAGATGGAAAGGAGCCCCCGGATAAGGGATAAGAACGGCAAGTGGGCAGGTAGGGGGTGGGGAGCTTGGCGGCTGGAGAGGGAGGACTTTGGCCTTCCTCACAAGAGAGCCCTGGGAACAGGGAAGGGCTTTGGCAGGAGAACAGCAGAGTGTGGAGTCAGATTTGCATTTTAGGAAAGAGAAGGATCCAGGCAGCTGGACTGTGAAGAGTAGATCCATGGCTGGGGGACCTGGGACTGCTCACCCGCCCCCAGGGCCACTGAAGGCCCAGGAGAGCCTGCCCCTGAAACGGGGAGGGAGCTGAGGCATCCTGCAGAGGGAGGGGCGAGGGTAGGTGGCCTGTCCAGCAGAGCCAGCCTCAGAGGAGAGCTTGTTTCCGGCCACCATCCTTCTCTGACCCTGGCAGAAGCCCCTCTCTGGGTTCACAGGGACCCTCAGAGTGGGCAGAGGGATGTGGTGCAGGGTCTGCACCCCACAGAGCTGGGCCGCAGCCCTAAGCAAACTCTGAGGTGAACCTGGGGTGCCCCTGTACCCCCATCACCCCCCACCACCCATGTTGCAGAGCCAGCCAAGGGTCTGGGGAGGAGAGGGCTCCCCAGGCCTACAGGCAGGAGAATCGGAGCATGGGGTCCCGGCCGCCCTGGCCCCAGACTTGGGCCTCAGTTTCCTCATCTGGAAGCAAGGCTGCCATGCCCTCTCTGGGTGGCTGTGAGCCCGTGGCTGGAAGGCCCTGTGCAAAATGACTTCTGTTCTGGAAACCGGCTCTGAGTGCCTGGCATTTATCACACTGTCACCACAGCCTGGCTTCCGAAAGTCCCTGCACCCTGGATAGGGGGTGAGGGGCCTAGGTCTGCCTCCTCTTGGGACTTTGGAATTGATCCCGAGGCCCCAGGAACTGGGCAAGGGTTAGCCGGGAGGAGCCTGGTCAGATACGCTCTTGGGTACTCCGGGCAAAGGGCCCGGCTCTAGGTGCAAACCTGGTCCTGCCTGGCACTCCCCATGTGACCTTGAGCCCTGGGTGGGGCCCATATCTCCCCCCAGAGCCAGGTCGGGGTTAAACAAGATGAGCTTGCAGGGCCTGGTGGGGCTTGGTCAGCAGAGGCCAGGCACCTGGAGCAGTGTCCTGCCCTGGGGCAGACAGGCCTCTGCAGGGTTCAACGGCTGGGCCCTGAGGGCCTTCCCATAACACAGGAAGGGCCCCACCTGCTCCTCACACCTCCTGCTTCAGGAAATGTGTGAGAATACCCACCCTAGAGGCTTCCAGAACCTTCCCTGGGCTTCCTGGGCGGTGGGCCAGGAGGAGAAGCCACTCTGTAAGCCTGGAGCTCGTCCACAGGCTGAGTGGAGCTCCCCAAGGCTGCTGGCATTCTGGAGAAAGCTGGGGGGCACTATCCCTCTGAGGCACCCTGCCTAGGAATCTGCATGCAGGCAGGGGGCCCAGCAGAGGGTGGAGGAGAAGCCTCTAGAGGTTTCCCAGGCCTAGAGGGGTCCCTGGGCCACCCTGACTCCCTGAGCCCCACCCTGAGCAATAACCCAGCCAGAGGAAGCCACAGGGCCCCTGTGTGGGGGAGGCAGTGCCTGCCAGGCTAAAGGGTGAGTGACACCTCTACCCACCTGCACTGGGGGCTTGGGGCCGATCAACACAGGGCAGGTCACAGCCAGGGAGGAAGCTGGGTCAGGAGTTTGAACATCTCTTTTCCAACATGTCCTGGCCCCAACCCTGGGAGCTAAGTGTGACTGTCTGTGCCTTACTGCTGGGGAGACCAAGGCGTGGAGAGTTCCCTCCTAAAAGCGGAACAGTGTCACAAGGGTGCGGGAGCCTGGGTGGGGCCTGGGACGCTGGGAAAGGGGCAGGGCTTAGGGGAGGCCGTCCCTATCACATCCCCATCCCCACTGCAGCTCTGGCATCCCTCTCCCAGGTGCTGCTGGCTGCTTCTGAAAGCCAAGAAAAGGCCTCTTCTTTGGCTGAGTGCAGGGGAAGTGGGGCTGGCAAGCCAGCCTCCCAGCAGCTGCTTGGCCTTCGTCACCAATGCCAATTCCAGAGCTCAGAGGAAGGCAACATACCCTACTCCGTCCCGCTCCCGGAGTCGGCCTCCTGAGGCTGCCAGGAAGAGACAATATGTACCCCATCCTCCATGACTATCCTCTCCCCGCTGCCCCATTCAGCCCTTCCTCTCCACCCACCACCAAAAAAAAATCCCAAATCTATTGCCTTCCAGTCGATTCCAACTCATGGCAACCCCATGTGTTACAGAGTAGAACTGTGCTCCATAGTGTTTTTAATGGCTGTAGTCTTTGTTGAAGCAGATTGCCAGGCCTTTCTTCCACAGCACAGCTTGATGGGTTCAAACTGTCAACTTTCTAGTTAGTAGTTGAGTGTCAACCATTTGCTCCACCCAGGGACTTTCCATCCACCACAGAGAAAGCAAATTTACTGGCTAGCCAAGGAGCATTCCTCTAATGCACCAGAATTTAGGGAATCCTTCACCATTTTGGATCTCCACTGAACTGGGACGGTTATAGTCAGGGCCCCCAATGAACCATCCCCCACCCCATCTCCATCCTTGTGCAGAACCCTCCCACATTGTCTTAGGGCCTGGCTGATGGAGCCTGATCTAACATGACAAAGCAGAGGCTTGAAAACGCTGTGCATTGGGGCGTGTGCTCTCCTGAAGGATCCCAAGCTATCCTACTGAAGCCCCATGGCCCAACCAACAGTCAGCACCCACCACCAGCTGAGCTGCCAGCTGACTGCAGGTACAGAAGAGACTCTAGGAGAGAGCAGCTGAAGAACCGCCCCATTGAGCCCAACCCACACTGCTGACCCTAGCACCCTGAACAAGTAAAATGGTGGTGGTTTTAAACTGCTAAGTTTTGGGATGTTTATTGAGCAGGAGTAGAGAACTGATACATCAATCTTTTAAAAATGCATCACTCTGTGGGTCGCGCTGGAGAGAGAATTGAGTCAGGAATAAAAAAACAACAGGTTTCAATCTTTCTCTGTACCCCATTCTCTGAGCCCTTGCTTTCTCCTCTGTAAAATGGGAGTGATGGCCCTCTGCATTGTGCAGTGACAGGAAGTACACTGTGGCCTAGCTTCATGGCCCACGTGGTCCTGCTGAGGAGGGCGAAGCTGCTGCCACTTCCTGGCAGTGGGGGCCTGGGTGAGCCACTTCACCTCAGTGTCCTCATCTGCAAAATGGGGTCATGCTGCCTCCCACATGGGCTGTGAGAGCAACATCTGGCCCAGACCCCGGTGCACAGAAGCAAGTGTGCACACTCCTGGCAGTCACTCTCTTCTTTAATAAGAAAGGCTGCTGATGACATGTTTCTGGTGAACCAGGGCTGTGACCTGGCGTGAGCTCGTTACCCTCTCAAGTGCCTCAGTTTGTCCATCTGCAAAACAGGGAAATTGGAAAAAGTTTGGTGGTGACCCAAAAAGTCAAACACAGAATTACTATATGACCCAGCAATTCCACCCCTAGGTATGTACCCAAAAGACTTGAAAGCAGGGAAGCAAACATACGTGTGCACCAAGGTTCATTGTAGCATTATTCACAGTTGCCAAAAGGTGGAAACAACCCAAGTGCCCACCAACAGACGAATGGATAAGCAAAATGTGGTCCATCCATGCAACAGGATACTACTCAGCCATAAAGGGAAATGGAGTTCTGAGGTGGACTTGGGTGATCCTCGACAACACGATGCTGAGTGAAAAAAAGCCAGACACAAAAGGACAAATATTGCTTGACTTCACTTATATGAAATCCCTAGAATAAGCAAATTCATAGAAATAGAAAGATTAGAGGTTATCAGGCCACAGGCCAAGGAACACCTGGGGCCGCCAGAAGCTGGAGGAGACAAGGAAGGACCCTTCCCCAGAAACTTTGGAGGGAGCAGAGAGACCTGCTGACATGCTGAATTTGGACTTCTGACCTCCAGAGCTGTGAGAGAATAATTTTCTGATGTTTTAAGCCACCCACTTTGTGGTCCTTTGTTACGGTGGCCACAGGAAGCTCACATAGCAAAGCCTGAACTTACCCAAATCTCAGGCCTCTCTGTACAAAGCTCAGCATCACAAAATCTGGCTGCTGGGCTGGGCTGGACAGGCAGAGACAAAGAGCCATGGGGTACTGCCCCACACTGGGGGTGAGGGGTATCTCTGTGACTTCTTTTTATTGAGGTGCCAAGCTCCTTTCTGGCGATCACTTCTGTGCCAACCCCGTGGTTACCTCCCTCAGCGGGTGATTTTTCATCTGTGATGGGCCTGAGACCCAGAGGCCCAGCCTTGTCAGTATCGTGTCTCAAATAAGAGTGAGGGGCTCCGAGTGAGAGACCACGCTGGAGTGCCGAGACCTGGGCCAGTCCCTGCTGAAGCCCCAGCTCCAGTGGTGTTCTGGATAAGTGAGACTGCCCATTAGATGACTCCAGATAGGTGGAAGTGCTGATGTTGTCAGTCTGGCTGCTCTGTGTCTGGCTGGCCCCGTGGCCCTCTTGGGAACAGTGCTGGCAAAATTGGAGGCAGCTGTCCTGTGCTTTGTGTGGCCAGGTCTATCAGCCAGGTATCCGGTGAGCTAGTGTTGGGCTGTACATTGCTCACCACAGAGCAGCCGGCGCCAGGGACCCGGGCCTCAAGCCTGCCCTTCCCCTCCAGTTCTCGTGGGCCTCGCTGGTCGGGATCCAAGCACAGGGAATCCCACCGTCCTGGCTCCCGTCCCAGCATCTGGAGGCTGGGCCACGCCTGGCCACGTCAGCCCAGGCCTGGCCTTTCTCCCAGAGCCCACAGGTCTGGAACAGCAGTTCAGGGGCCTCCATCCAGCCATCTTTCAGGCCGCGAGACAGACCCCGGGGAGCTCCTGGCCTGCCCCTCCCCTGCCGGTTCCAGATGCTTCCACCAGATGCTTTCAGTATCTCAGCCCTCCGCGCGTTCTCCTTGGAGACTCTCTCATCCCTGTGTTTCACAAACCCTACTTCTCTCGAAGGGAGGGAAGGAGGAAAGGAAGGAAGGAAGGAGGGAGGGAGAGAGGGAGAGAGGGAAGGAGGGAAGGAAGAAAAGAGGGAGGGAGGGAGACAAGTAGGGAGGGAAGGAAGGAGGGAGGGAGGGAAAGGAGGAAGAGAAGGAAGGAAACGAAGGGAGGAGGGATAAAGGGATGGAGGGAAGGAGGGAGGGACAGAGAGGACACTGAGTGAAGCTCCTTCATGTCAGATCTTGTTTCTTTTACCTATTTCTCACATCTGAGAGCAAGATATGACCCTACCCATTTCACCCCTGAAAAAAACACTAAGGCTCAAAGAGGATTTGTGACTTGGAGTATAGGATAAAAGAAGCTGACTCACAGCGACCTCACGTGTGTCAGAGTAGAACTGCGCTCCACAGAGTTTTCAATGGCTGATTTTTCAAAAATAGATTGCCAGACCTTTCTTCCAAGGTGCCTCTGGGTGAACTCGAACCTCCAACCTTATGTTGGTAGCTGAGTGCTTAACCATTTGTGCTACCCAGGGACTCCAGAGCATAGGATAGTTAGTTAACCAAAAAAAAAAAAAAAAAGAAGAAGAAGAAGTCTGGGCTTTGAAGCCAGAGGTAGACCTGAGCTGGAACAGTCACAGTGCCCACGTGCAGAGCAGTGATAGGCCAGGCACCGCGTCCCAATGACACAACCACCAGGGAGGTAGGGACAATTTTTGGTCCCATGTTAAAGGACACCAAGGCCCATCTCTCTGCCACTTGATAGGGGCAACTGTCTTCATTTCTGGGCCTTGAAATCACCCTGTCAAACTCTAGGGTATGGCTAACCTTGGTGGGAAGTCAGGGGAGGTCATGGGTATGTGGGCTCAGGGGTCCAGTCCATGAGAGCTGCTGCTGGCCTAGCTGTGCTGGTGGCTCCGGAACTTTCTGGGACCTTCCAGGACATTCCCAGCTCCCTGGTCCCCAGGGTTGAGGGGAGGGGATTCCACACAACTTTTCGATGACTGGGGCTACTGCCTTGGCTGGAAGGGCCAGTGGTTTCCTCAACTGCCATGGTCTCTCTCCACACACACATCAGGTATACTTCTGCCCCCACCACCAAGTCACCAAAGGTCTTGAGTCCTCTCTGAGCTGCAGGGACTGGCCCTCACGTCTCAGGTCCTCCAGCCTGCAGCTGATGGAGCTGAGGCTGACCCGCTCCTTGGCCTGGTGGGGGTTCTCGCTTCCTCATGACAGATGGCGGATCTGGGCCTCAGTTGCTTCATCTGTAAATGGGGCTGAAGTCCAGCCTCCTGCCTCAGTCATCCAGAAGCCAGTGGGAAGAACAAGCATGGCTCTCAGAGTGAGAGCCAGGCAAAAGCTGCCGGGACACTAGGAAGCGGGGGCGGCCTTGCTTCCTGCCCTGTCCTCAATAAACATTAGTTTCCTGAGGCTGCCGGAACAAAGGGCCACAAACTGGTGGGCTAAAGACAATAGAACTGTTTTCGCCCACAGCTCTTGAGCCCGGAAGTCTGAAATCAAGGTGTCAGCAGGGCCACGCTCCCTCCAAGGGCTCTAGGAGAAGATCCTTACTTGCCTCTTCCAGCTTCTGGTGGTTCCTGGCAATCCCTGGCTTGTAGACGCATCACCCCAATCTCTGCCTGCATCTTCACATGGCGTCTTCCCTCTGTCTCTCTGTGTCTTTTCTCCTCTTTTATAAAGACGTCACTCAGATGGGATTAGGACCACTCACTACTCCGGTAGGACCTCATGTTAGCCTAACTGACGTCATGTTCAAAGACCGTATTTCCAAACAAGAAGCCCCAGGGTGGTGCGAACGGTTAAGCACTTGAGTACTAGCTGAAAGACTGGCAGTTTGAACCCACCCACAGGCACCTCAGAAGAAAAGCCTAGCGATCTACTTCAGATAGGTCACAGCCTTGGAAACCCTACGGAGCAGTTCTACTCTGCACGCTTGGGGTCGTCATGAGTCCGACTGACTGGACAGCAACTAACATTTCCAAACAAGGTCATGTTCATGGATACCAGAAGTTAGGACTTCAACATATCTTTTTAGGGGACACAATTCACCCCAGAACAGTACTTGACCAGATGTTCTCTGCTCTCACCCTCACTCTCCTGGGAGCTAGGGTCATGAACTCCACATTCCAGGTCAAGATATGCGGTAGATGTTTGCCTGGGATCACACTAACTGCCAAGCATCCAACTCCAGACCCCGTGTCCTCCTGGCCTGTCAAGAAGGCATGGTTTCCTGGGGATCCCCCCATACCCCACCCCTAGCAGCATGAGGTCAGGGTGGAGTGCAGGGACTGTGCTTCTCCAGAACTGGAGGTACCTCTTTTTCTCCACTCTGGACCCCCTCTATCATCCTTCCTCCATGAACCCTGTTACAGATTGAATTGTGTCCCCTAAAAAGTTAATGTGGAAATCCTAAGCCCTGTACCTGTGAAATGTGACCATGTTTGGAAATGGGGTTTTTCTTTTGTTATATGAATGAGATCATACTGGAGTAGGGTAAGTCCTAAACCTAATCCCTTCTGAGTTATAAAAAGAGGAGAATAGACACAGAGACATACGGGGGAGGACAGACACCATGTGAACATCCATCTACAAGCAGCCAAGGAATGTCAAGAGATGCCCGGGGCTACAGAAGCAGAAAGAGACAAAGATTTTCCCCTAAAGCTGACAGAGAGAGAGAGAGCCTAGACCTGACTGTGCCCTAACTTTGACTCCTGGCCTCTAAAACAATGAGACAATATAAACTCCTGTTCTTTAAAGTTGCTTACTCACTTGTGGTGTGTTTTGTTACAGCAGCCCTAGGGGAAGATTTCACCTACTACACCCACTTCCAGCCCTAATCAATGAGTAGCTCCCTTTCCATTTCTCACCAACCAGAGATAAGAACAAGTGACAATCAGAAGCTCTGCATGGACTGAGCCATCACTGCACACGATGTTTGGGTCTCGCCTTCATACATGATTTTGTTTTGTTGTTGTTAGATGCCATAGAGTTAGTTCCAACTCATAGCGAGTCTGTGTACAACAGGTCGAAACGCTGCCCGGTCCTGTGCCATCCTCATAATCGTTGTTATGTTTGAGCCCATTGTTGCAGCCACTGTGTCAATCCATCTTGTTGAGGGTCCTCCTCTTTTTCTCTGACTCTCTACTTTCGCAAGCATGATGTCCTTCTCCAGGGACTGGTCCCTCCTGACAACATGTCCAAAGTATGTGAGACGAAGTCTCGCCATCCTTGCTTCTAAGGAGCATTCTGGTTGTACTTCCAGACATACTTGTTCAGTCTTTTGGCAGTCCATGGTATATTCAATATTCTTTGCCAACACCATAATTCAAAGGCATCAAGTCTTTCTTATTCATTGTCCAGCTTTCACATGCATATGAGGCAACTGAAAACACCATGGCTTGGGTCACGTGCACCTTAGTCCTCAAGGTGACATCTTTGCTTTTTAACATTTTAGAGAGGTCTTTTGCAGCAGATTTGCCCAGTGCAATGTATCATTTGATTTCTTGACTGCTGCTTCCATGGGTGTTCATTGTGAATCCAAGTAAAATGAAATCCTTGACAACTTCAATCTTTTCTCCATTTATCATGATGTTGCTTATTGGTCCAGTTGTGAGGATTTTTGTCTTCTTTACCTTGAGGTGTAATCTGTACTGGAGGCTATATTCTTTGATCGTCATCAGTAAGTGCTTCAAATCCTCTTCACTTTCAGCAAGCAAGGTTGTGTCATCCGCATAACACAGGTTGTTAATGAGTCTTTCTCCAATCCTGATTCCCCATTCTTCTTCATATAGTCCAGTTTCTCAGATTATTTGCTCAGCATACAGATGGAATATGTATGGTGAAAGGATACAACCCTGACGCACACCTTTTCTGACTTTAAACCACACAGTATCCCCTTGTTCTGTTCAAATGACTGCTTCTTGATCTATGTACAGGTTCCTCATGAGCACAATTAAATGTTCCGGAATTCCCATACTTTGCAATGTTATCCATAATTTGTTATGATCCACAGAGTCGAATGCCTTTGCATAGTCAATAAAACACAGGTAAACTTCTTTCTGGTATTCTCTGCTTTCAGTCAGGATCTATCTGACATCAGCAATGGTATCCCTCGTTTCACGTTGTCTTCTGAATCCAGCTTGAATTTCTGGAAGTTCCCTGCCGATGTACTGCTGCAACCACTTTTGAATGATCTTCAGCAAAATTTTACTTGTGTGTGATATTAATGATATTGTTGGATAATTTCTGCATTCTGTTGGATTCACCTTTTTTTGGAATAGGCATAAACATGGATCTCTTCCAGTCAGTTGGCCAGGTAGCTGTCTTCCAAATTTCTTGGCATAGATTAGTGAGCACTTCCAGTGCTGCATCCATTGGTTGGAACATCTCCATTAGTATTCCATCAATTCCTGGAGCCTCGTTTTTTGTCCATGCCTGCAGTGTGGCTTGGACTTCTTCCTTCAGTACCATTCGTTCTTGATCATATACTACCTCCTGAAATGACTGAACGTCAACCAATTCTTTTTGGTGCAGTGACTCTGTGTTTTCCTTCCAACTTTTTTTGATGCTTCCTGTGTCGTTTAGTATTTTGCCCATAGAATCCTGCAATATTGCAGCTCGAGGCTTGAATTTTTTCTTTAGTTCTTTCAGCTTGAGAAATACCAAGCGTGTTCTTCCTTTTTGGTTTTCTAATTCCAGGTCTCTGCACATGTCATTATAATACTTTGTCTTCTGGAGCCACCCTTTGAAATCTTCTGTTCAGCTCTTTTACTTCATCATTTCTTCCTTTTGCTTTAGCTACTCTACATTCAAGAGCAATTTTTAGAGTCTCTTCTGACATCCATTTTGGTCGTTTCTTTCTTTCCTATCTTTTTAATGACCTTTTGCTTTCTTTACGTATGATGTCCTTGATGTCATTCCACACACAACTCGTTTGGTCTTCAGTCACTGGTGTTCAATGCATCAAATCTATTCTTGAGATGGTCTCTAAATTCTGGTGGGATATACTTAAGACTGTACTTTGTCTCTCGTGGACTTGCTCTAATTTTCTTCAGCTTCAACTTGAACTTGCGTATGAGCAATTGATGGTCTGTTCTGTAGTCGGCCCCCGGCCTTGTTCTGACTGATGATACTGAGCTTTTCCATCATCTCCGTCCACAGATATAGTCAATTTGATTCCTGTATATTCCATCCGGTGAGGTCCAAGGGTATAGTTGCTGTTTATGTTGTTGAAAAAAGGTATTTGCAACGAAGACGTCGTTGGTCTTGCAAAATTCTATCATGTGATCTCGAGCATCGTTTCTATCACCAAGGCCATATTTTCCAACTACCGATCCTTCTTCTTTGTTTCCAACTTTCACATTCCAATCACCAGTAATTATCAATGCATCCTGATTGCATATTTGATCAATTCCAGACTGCAGAGATTGGTAAAAATCTTCAATTTCTTCATCTTTGGCTTCGGTGGTTGGTGCGTAACTTTGAATAATAGTGGTATTAACTGGTCTCCCTTGTAGGCATATGGATATTATCCTATCACTGACAGTGTTATACTTCAGATAGCTTTGCAGGAGGCTGAAAGTGTCTCCCAGCCTTATCACAGGGAAACAGAGAAGTCAGGGCAGTCGAAGTGCAGACAGACTGGCTTCCCAGAGCAGGACCTGCCCAGCCAAAAGCCTGCCCGGAGGGGCCTGTCTGCCCGAAGAACTGGCTGAAGCAGGGCACAGCAGACAGCAGAGCCCAGGCGTGGAAACCTGTTTCTCAGGATGCAAGAGGTCCAGGAGAAAGGCCCAAGATGGCGATGAGCTGAAGCCAAGAGAACCCACCTACCGCTTCCAGGGTGAGGCAAGAGGGTCTCGCATGGCCAAGTACTTACTATAGGCAGCCTCCTCTATTTTGGGGGCCCATGTGCCCATCTGTGGCCATGCAGCTCCAAAGCCCACAGTTGGCCTGAAATTTCCAAGCCTGATTCGGGGAGTAGGAGGGCACCATCAGTACACCAGGACAGGGCACCGTCTTTCTCTTATTAGTTGCCATCCAGTGAGCTCCGACTCATGGCAACCCCATGTACAACAGAACGAAACGCAGCTCTGTCGTGTGCCATTTTTTCGATTGTTGGTGTGCTTGAGTCTATTTGTGCTGCCACTGTGTATTTTGAGTGCCTTCCAACCAAGGGACTCATCTTCCAGTACCCTGTCAGACAATATTCCATAGGGTTTTCACTGGCTGATTTTCAGAAGTAGACCGTCAGGCCTTTCTTCCTAGTGTGTCTTAGTCTGGAAGCTCCACTGAAACCTGTCCACAATAGGTGACCCTACTGGTATTTGAAATACCGACGACAGCTTCCAGCATCACAGCAACACGCAAGCCACCATAGTATGACACACTGACAGATGGGGAGTGGGCTCTTCTCTAAGGTCTTGACAAAGACGAAACGTCCCCCAAGGGAGGGTCAGGTGAGTATTAAGCTCTCCATCATCCCCTTATATACTCATACTGGGTGACATTTCTGTGGCTCCTGTGTGCGCCCTGTTCTGAGCACTATACATCCCTTTTCTCTGTATGTCCCCCTTTTACAGATGGGGAAATGGAGGAACAGAGAGGTTAAGTCATTTGCCCGAGATCACACAGCTACGAGGTGACAAGCCAGGCTCGGAATCCAGATCATCCTATTTTATAGGCAGCCCTAGACGCTCCAGAGCGGAAGTTCTGCGCTGGGGGGACAAGAGGGCTGCGGGCGGGGCCAGGGTCCAGGTCTGCCCACCCTTCCAGGTCCAGCTCAACAAACAAAAGGTGGGCGAACCAACGCGCGAACACGTGAGATGAGCGCAGCTCGGTGCGGAGCAGGGTTCCAGCCTAGGTCTCCATTTGCAAGCGGAGCGACCGGGGGGCGAAACGCCGAGGCTGAGAGACCCCCAACTCCTTCCAGGGTCCGGCGCCTCTGGGTCGGCTGTGGGCGGGGCCTTTGCCTTCCATCCAATGACAAAGAAGGGGCGGGGCCCATGGCCAATGGTGGCTAGGGGGCGGGGCCGATGCCCGGCGGGAGAATGGCGGTGCGGGGGCGGGGCTACCTGCCGGGGAAAGTATATCGGGGCGGGACCTGAGGCTGCGGGCCAATGGTAGTTCGGAGGCGGGGCCTCCGACAGGCGTACGAAAGCCAGTTCGGAGGCGGGGCTGCCGGAGGCTGGCCAATGGCGG